>NC_048895.1:68147343-68206788 GCF_011077185.1 Oxyura jamaicensis | reverse complement strand
AGAAAGAAAGAAAGAAAGAAAGAAAGAAAGAAAGAAAGAAAGAAAGATGCCTTGAGCCTTACATAGGCAAAAGTTAAAAGGATTTTATTTTTACTGAAAGAGCATTGAGTAAAAGATGTAACATTGGAATACTGCAAAAATGGCATGTCTTCTGACAAAAAGACCTTGCTCTGTATGCTTTATTAAGAAAAAATTGTTCAGTATGTGATGAACATTGAACAGATCTCATGAAAAAAATTAAGCTGAAGTTAACTGTCTTTTTGAAAAGTTGAACTTATTTTTTTTTTTTCATTCCTTGTTTCCTTATCTTTGTTTCATTTTCTGTAAAACTACCCAAGCTATGCCTAAAACTATATTTTAAAAAATGCCCGTTGAGAACTTTTATGTTGTTTTGTAGTCACAGGATGAATTCCCAGTGTCTTTATGCATTGTATACAACAAAATTGGCCTTTCAGGTATTATACATCCTTCTTTTAGAATCCTATATTCTCCTTTCACCTCTTTGGTGATGATGTTGTACACAGTATTATCATCTCATCTGTTGCCCTTTATATCAAAGTTTCTTGGAGCTATATATTTAATGCATGATTCAGGATTTTTTATTGAGTTCAGTAGGATACCATATTGTTATTGCTCTCTATAAAAAGAGATGATAAAGAATAATTCAGTGAAAAAAATAATGGCACTGTTTTGAAATGTGATCTCTACAATATTAAAATTAAAAAATCACTAGTCCAGCATAATTTTAAAAGGTAATTTTATGCATTATTACCATGCTGTCACTTTTATACTTTGAGCAAACTGTCGTGTTATCTCTAACATCAAACAAAAATTGAATGTGTGGGTAATGTCATTCGCAATAATGTCACTCTTTGTTTTCCACAATCAAGACATTTTACTAAGAAATATATATATAAAATACATACACGTATCAATAACTGTGTGTATTTTTATGTGTATGATCAGGTATATGAATTTATAATATTTGCATCCAAATAGGTAATGACAGGGATGGAATTTTCTATGCTACATACATAAAATAACTTAATCAAGGTCAGACATTTTCCCTGGACTCATTCGTAAAAGAATGACTATCCACTACTAAGCTGAATATGAATTAGTAATTCAGATCAGTAATTCAGTGCTTTCCTCTGTAGGTTTGATTCCTTTAAATACTTTCATGATACTTAATATTAAGATCAATATTAGTGATTACAGGACTTGTATTTATTTTTTAATGGTGAAAGATGTTCAAAGAGCATTGTTTGTATTCATGAGCATCACCGAGTCCTTCCACTATCTTTTTTTTTTTTTTTTTTTTTTTTAACCTATTTCTTTGTAATATGCTTTTTTCTTTCTTCATTTGAATTGTAATAGGAAAGTGACTTGCTTGTAATCCTTAGGGAAAAAGAAAAATATATATATATATTTGGTCAATTGGTATTTATTATGTATTCTTACCTAAGTTAAGCATGTTATTATGAAATTACCTGTGTTCCCACTATACTATAATATCATTTACAGGCTTCCTGATTTCTCAAGACATAGCAAGCTCATCCAGAAATGATGAAGGAGGTTCATGGCATTATTTCCCATTAGTAATCAAAGTTATTGATGTTTACTGCATTATAGCATGACACAGGTAATAAATATGTTGAGTCTAAGATACTCCTTTGGCATGAAAATGTTACCTCATGAAAGAATCTGTTTAATTCTTGTTTCTAATGCAAATATGAAGATGATAATCCATAAACTGTGAATTTACAGAAACTATGTAAAACCCTTACTTTTTCCCACAGAATGTAATTTTTTAAATATTTACATATGAGGGAATAAAAGCTCTGCTTTCTTTGAGTAATCCAAGACACAAAAAATGAGTTTGATAATCACAGATGCACCTTGCTATAAGAGAAATGTAAGGCAATTATTTACAGATAAGGATACCTCAGGATATCTCTGAATCATAGATGGAGATTATGTAGAAGGAATTAAAATCCTTCATATCCTGTCACATTCTTATTGTTTTCAGCCAGAGACACAGAGACACAGAGACACCATTTTTAAATGGTGTACTTTAAGTATAATCCTTCTGGTTGAAATGTCACAAGTATTTAAATTACTTATTTGGATCTGTAAACAAAGAATAACACCTCTAATTGAGCTAGGAGGACATGGAACGGCCAGATACTCAGTCTCAACGTCTTTAATGAAACAGGAATAAAGTCCACAGTAAGACTCTTTTTCAAGTATGTTCACCTTTGCAGGTCTTTATACTCATCTTCTTCCTTAACATTTGCAACTAAGCATGTAAGTACTTTGTTTTGTTACTATACTGGATCTACACAGCAAGGTTTTGGTAGCAAGGAGGCTGCAGGGGTGGCCTCTTTGAGCAGAGCCCAGAAGCTGCCCCATGTTAGATCAGAGCCAGTTCCAACCGGCTCCAAAAGGGACTCGCTGATGTCCAGAGCCAAGCCAGTGAGCGATGCTGGTTGTGCCTCTGGGAGAGCAGATTGAAGAAAAGGGAAAACAAAACAAAACAAAACAAATAATAATAATAATAATAATAATAATAAAACTGCTGAGCAACAGCAGCTGGGAGAGGAGTGAAAAAGTGTGAGAGAAGCAGCCCTACAGACCCCCAGGTCAAAGCACAAGGAGGGCAGGAGGTGCTCCAGGCACACAGCACAAGTTCCCCTGCAGCCGGTGGAGAGGCCCCTGGTGGAGCAGGCTGTCCCACCTGCAGCCCATGGGTCCCACATGGAGCAGATCTCCATGTTGCAGCTTGAGGAGGAGACCCCAGTGGAGTAGGTGGATATGGCCTGGAGGAGGCTGCGGCCTATGGAGAGCCCCCACAGGAGCAGGCCCTGGGCTGGAGCTGCAGCCCATGGAGAGGAGCCCACGCAGGAGCAGGGGGTCTGGGGGGGAGCTGCAGCCCATGGGGGGCCTGTGCTGGAGCAGTTTGCTCCTGGGGGATGGACGGACCCCGTGGTACGGAGCCATGTGGAAGCAGTTATTGAAGAGCTGCTGCCTGTGGGCAGTCCCTGCAGGCTCAGTTCGGGAAGGACAGCATCCTGTGGGAGGGACCCCTCATGCAGCAGGGGCAGGGAGTGATGGTGAAGGAGGGCAGATATAAAGTGTTAGGGACTGACCGCAGCCCCTATTCACTATTCCCCTGCGCCACTCAGAGGAATGACATAACAGAGAGAGGATGGGGAAAAGGTATTTTTAGTTTACTTTTAGTTTCTAGCTGCTCTAGCCTGTTAGTAATAAGTATTAAATTTCATTAATCTCCCCATGCTGAGTCTGTTTTGCCGGTGATGATGACTGTTGAGTGATCTCTCCATCCTTATCTCAACCCTTGAGCCCTTTTCATCGTATTTTATCCCCCTTTTCCTTGGAGGAGGAGGAGTGAGAGCATTTATGGTGGAGCTCAGCTGCCCAGCTGGGTAAAACCACCACAACTACTAATAGATATCTGTAGATGAATTTATGTTTCTGGTAAATTCTCCACTTAATGTGAACATATAGATTATGATAGTATAACCTGGAGGAAACAAAATTTTTCATAGAAGTTACCTCAGCTGCAATAGCAAAAACTTATGGAGGAACTCATGCTGTATTCATGATGAAAATATTCATCCTGCTAGACTGAGGATAATATGAGATCTCATTGTATATCTATAATCACAGTTTTCAGAACATTTGCCATTAAGTGTCTTGCAAAATTTCTCCTCCACAAATCCTACCACTCCTCACCCCATGTATTTTTATTTTTTTGCATTCTTTCCTTCATTTGTCCATAAAGATTATGACAGTAGCTCTAATTTTTGTAATCCAATTCCTGTCTGGGTCCATTAAAGCTTAATGTATTCTAGCAATAGAAAATCAAGCAAAAACCTAATCTGCATAAAACATGAGGCTGCATAAGAGAGACTTATTCTGATGGGAATTCAGGCATCTATTATTGACTTTTGCAACCTTAATTCTTACAGAGTGATAGAAAATACCAGTTCACAGATAAAAGGCAAGAAAAAGCACAGCCTTGGAAACAGCAAATGATTTTATTTCTAAGCACTAGAGAAAACAGGTCTGCTTTCAGATATGCAGGCACTATGTGGGCCTTGTAAAATCAGTGACTGTGCATGCATATGAAAGTACAGGTTTGTTGGGTCAGGATTTGGCTTCATTTAATGCCTTTTATATATTGAGTAGCCAAAAGGCAATTGACAGAGCAAGAAATTAACTATTAGCTATGCAGAAAGTCCTATATATAGGAATGTAATTTGAAATATTCTAATATTCTATAATTATAATGTATCATGCCTATTACTTTTGGATGTGAAGCCCAAATTCACTACTAACATTAAGAATAAAATTTTAAAATTAAAAATCTATTGTATTTACATTGACTACTCTTGGTTAGAGTAATCAATGAATTCTCCCTGTAGTATCAACATAACTGTGTCCTGTAGTTAGAGGGTTAGAAATTGAAATACAACATGTAAAGGCATGTAAAATATATAAGCTCATTTTGTCTAAGGTCAGAAATGGAATCTGAATGGAGTTATAGAGAAAATGCTCATATGATAATTTAATGTGTGAAACAATTTATTGTATTGCAAGAAGGGCAAAGATATTTATCCTTGCAAGAAATAATAATAATAAAAATAATTTAAATATCTTCCTATTTATTCAGAAACATGGGACAGGCTATTTGTTGGTGATGAAGTGAAATATTCACTGCTCAGGTGCTGAAAGGATCCAGAAATAGCACAATGTGTGTAACTCTTACACTGCCAAGATGGAAATGAAGAGTAAAAGTAAAATTCTGTTTGAAACACAAATTCTATAACAATTTGCCTGAATATGAAATCTTGGTAAGACTGAAAAATCTAAGATGAATTGCACCATTACCCAGGTATCGTAAAATTAATGATCAAATGGAGGTTTGTTTAGTTTTTTTTTTTTTTTTTTTTTTTTTTTTTTTTTTTTTTTTTTTTTTTCGGATATCAGTTTTATAATTTCATATTGGAAGGATTACATAGGTAAGTAATGCACAAATATGAAGAAGTTCTAAGAAGTCTGGGCCACATTCTCTTGCTCATTAGTGCCATTTGGCAAGCATAGTTCTTTCTTACAGCTACCAGGGTTTTGTAATAAAGCATCTAACAAAACATCTGATTACAAGTTTCACAAAAGTACAGGAACTCCATCTTAGGCTGGCCTCCACATACAGTAAGAGGCTGAAAAGGGGCTGTGGTATGACTTGGTCCAACCTCCACATTTTACAGTTCTTTATATATTCTAACATAGAGGCCCCATTGTGCTATAATCTATCTGGCCTACTTACCAAAGACACAGAAGATACATTCAACTATTTTGCTGCCACCTTTTGAACCTGCAGACAAACTGGGAACGTGGAGTCTAAAAGATAGCTCATAATATACAGAAGGTTTGTTTTATTTTGCTTTCTCTTACTCTGCAGGAGCTAGTTCTGTTGATTCCTTGGTGAAGACGTAAGATGGGCAGCATCTGAATGAAATTCCTCTGTGTAGCATATCTACAGTATCTACATGTCTGCTCGCACATGCAAAAAGAAACATAATTTTCTTTTGAAAATAATGAGACAGTCTATCAAAAAGTGAGAGAGCGATTTATGTAATACTCAAAAATTTCAAGACCCTGTTTTAGAAAACTTGGGTCTGTTTGGAAGGCATACAGATCTGTTTGGTAAGAGGTGAACAATGTTAAATATAGATGTTGGAGGGCTTGTTATTTGCGGTACATGTTTTCTTATTGTGTCAATGGTTACTTGAGGACATTAAAGAGTTATTTCTGAGTTATTTCTGCTTATATCCTTCCAAATGATTATTTGCTTCTGTGTACTTCTGCTCAGTTGCTTTAAGCATGTTAATATTGCCAAGATTGATTTTTTTTGTTCACTGTACGTAGAAGTCTTTTTGGAATTGTAATGAGATAAAAGATACTCAAAGTAAAGGTGACTATCTTTTATAGATCACTCGAATCAGACGCAACAACCGTAGAAGAATGAATAACCCACTGCACTAATAAAATAGGAGACTGGACAAAGACTCACTGACTTAATTCACTCATGTTAAAGAAGAAGGAGAAAAGGCAGCTAAAAGTAGGCAACGATATGAGATTCAGAGGCAGAATTGCAAGCATAGCATTTCTCATTTATGTATTAGATTTGCAATGGGATTTTGTTATATCCAGGCCTGTTTTGAAAAGATCAAACAGCAGCTGTAGGCAGAAAGATGCTTTTTCATGTACTTCTGAGTAAAAGTTTATTGTATTTCTTTTCTGATCTCAAACATATTGCCATCCTGTATGTCGCTACTACTTTGGATTTTCTGTCTGCACTCCACAGGAGCTCTGCACTGGTTCTTCTCAGAAGCTTAAATTAAAAGAGAATGAAACTATCCATTTGTTAAAACATGTATGTTGTGTTGAAGGTGTGGGATACCAATAAAGTATACTAACACATGTAGGAAACTAACACACTGAGGAAACTTATTGCATGAATTTTTAGAGAAGGCAAGAAAATACTAAAGTCATTCTTCACTCTTGTCTAAGTAAATTTCAAGCTTATTTATTTTATTTTTTTCTTCTTTTCCAAGAATAGAGAATTCAAGAATGTAATGCAATCTGAATGCATGATATTTTTATATTTTTAGTTTATAATGAATTTCCCTGGGGAAAAAAAAAAAAAAAAAAAAAAAGGATTTTTTCCTTTTAGTGTCATGGATGACATAGGCACAGTGAGAACTATACAAATTGTGAGACTGAAAAGCTTGTAGGTTTTCAAAAGCTTTGTAGACTGAAAAGAATGTAGGTTTGAACAAAAAAGAGAGGGCTTGATAGAAGGAGAAAACATAAGTACTTCAAGGAAGGCAAATTCCTATTTATTCTTTGTCTAAGTCCTAAATCTGACAGCCAAATAGCAACATTGAAAACAGACACACTTCCAAATGATAAAATCAGGTGTGTTTTTACAGAAGCATAATTAACCTCTAACATCCCTGTGCAATACCAGTATCTGGACTTTAAAAAGGAAGAAGCAGAGGCTAAAGATGCATACGAATCGCATACATATTTGTCATCAGGTTGTAGAAAATGTTCTAAAAAATAAAAGGATAGTCAGACTGCATGGAAGTAAGACACCCATTACCGGCTTTGGACAGGACAATTTTTTACTGTGTCTGAGCTCAACTCATTGGCAAGTTCCCACACTCACTGAGCTCAATGGCAAAAATAAGCATTCATTGACTTCAGCAGTTGAGATTTCACTTGACACAGTTTAATAAAAGAGAATGGATTCAGATTTCATAAATCTTTGAAGCAGAACAGCCAGTAGGGTCTAAATTCAGGAAGCCATTGATTAGACCAAGTCAGTGTAAACAGGGAGAGAAGAAAGAATAGGAGCACAAGTATAATCTGGGGAGCTGGGAAGTTTATGCTATTTTACATCTTATTAAAAAATTCTAAAGCATATGTAAATTTGAGATAACACACCTCCTTGGTCACAGTGCCTCAAAGGCATTTACTTCAGTAATTTGTACCTAATTCCATAATTATTAAGCTGAATAGTGTATTTTCGACATTTAATACTACAAGTGCCTAGGTGTTTTCAAAGTAGTCTTTAATTTTGGCCATCAAAAGTGAAGCCTTGATTAAAATCTCTTTGTGTGTTTCCAATTCTGTTTAGTGGTAACTGGATCAGATTTTCTTTTTTCTTTTTAGTTTTTCAGTACTTTTGGCCACCTGTCAGCCGATCAAAATTAAAAACAGAGGCTGATTAAATGACTCTCTGTGGTGCTGTTCAGGCAGCTTCATTAGTGCTTCAGTTTATGACCACTCGGTGAGCCACACTGCTGTAACTTCTGACAGTTTATGGAAGCCGATTTGGAGGCACAGGATGTGGGGTACACAATTTTTCACAGTTGCAAAGTTTTGATTACATGAATTATACATGAAGTCCATTACTCTTGATGTTCACTGGTGGTAGCAGCACTGTGAAGGAGTAAAACTACTTTTTATTTGAAATAAGCAAAACCCAACCCACCAAGTACTAAAAGCGACATAAAGGAGGAAAATACAAAACTAGAATAATTCAAACAAAGACTAAACCGCCAAGAAACAAGCAACAAATGTTTATTTCTTTATTTTTTCTACTTAACAAAACCAGCTGAGACCTTTCCAGTTCATTTTGCTGGTTTTCTGGTGTTGAAATCTATGGTGGCAGGAAGGGGAAAGGTGATATATAGAGAAAGAAACCTTCAAGTCTCTGACTGTAGATTATTGCACACATCAAGGGCTTCTCCAGCATGAACACAGCAAGCATTTCTGAAAGCTGTCAATGTCACTTTGCTAAAGATGTCTCTTCACTAGTTGTCTGTCTGCTCTGTCACATGTAACACTTTATTAAAGCTTTGGGGCTTTGCTTTTTTTTTTTCTCCTTTCCCTCTCTCTGTCTTTCCGCCTTCTCAGATGACAGGAAAGAAATTTCAAAGGCAAATAGATGAGAGGTAAAGTAAAAGTAGCTCAGATTTTCAGTATTCCCACTTTACTCAGGTGACTTGCTAACTCTTTTTTTTTTTTTTTTTTTTTTTTCATACTAAAAGAAAATGGTTCCTGCATTAGTTTTAATTGTTTTTAAAATCGTGCTTGGTTCATTATGTAGAAACCTTTAACCCTCCTTCTCACACAATACCTGAACAATTTAATTTATCTATGGGAGACAGTGGTCAGTGATGGTGCCAAAATATGCATATGCCAATACTTACAACTCCTATTGTCTGGTAGGCAAATTGCACCCATGCAAACTATTGAAGGGTGGTACTTGCAAGTACTGATATAGCAAACATGCAAAACTGATCAGTTAGTGGGAGCTCCATCATCTTCACACAGAGTAGATACATATTTCTACTTACTCTAACAATAGCTTACACATAAGTGAAACTTCCCTCTGGGCCATATTTATACTTGTTTCCACTGTAAATTAAAGCAGTCACCATTTTGAGGGATTCTTTTTACCCATTCCACATGCCTAACATGCCCTTGCTGTCTGAAGCTAGAAGTAGAAAGCTGTTCATGACTATTCATTTTAATGTCTTAGCAAGACTTTCACAGCATTGATGTGACAAAAAAAAAAAAAAAAAAAAAAAAAAAAAAAAAAGCTCATTGTGTGGTATTTGTACCTTGAAATACCTGCATTAGGAAAAACAAAACAAAACAACAACAGCAAAAATCACTGATAAATTAGTGTGAGGCAAAATGCATAATCCATCAGAACTTTTCTCTTAATAGGGTTATTGGCTTTCTTAGTATGTTCAACATTTCTTTGAACACTCCTACTCTGCCATGTTAGACCAGGTTCCACAGCTTTGCCAGCAAAGGCCAGGTATAATTTCCTCCTGGTGCACAGATTGCGTTATGAGACTTCAGAGTTAATTCAGATGTTGGCTTTGCACAAGGATGAATTTTCCTCTCTGTTAGAACTGCTTTCACAGCACAGGTAAATCCAGACCTGAGTCTGAGAGGTTGTGTAACAAATGTGCAGTAAGGATGTTTTGCTTCCACAGTTGCCAATACCAGACCACTTCACTGTCTTGTAGCCCAGCAGAACTAACCTGATTTATATCAGACAAAGGTACACAATCACATTTCTGCAGAATTAGCCAGAACACAATGCAGACTGCCTCTCAGATTTTTCTGGGTCCTTGATTTTACACCTTTGTTACACCATTTGTACTTGTCATAAAATGTTTGATTCAGCACCAAGTTAGAATAGTGTGGAGAGACAATTGCTGACCCAGGGAGGGGAAGAAAAAAAAAAAAAAAAAAAAAAAAGACCAGATAAGACTACCAAAATTTTTGAACAAAGATGAAAAAGAAATTCAAGCTTGTATTACTCTGCAGCAGCACTTCTCTACAGCATTTTTAACCTCACACTGAGATGTACATTAATATTTATCATTTACTACATTACTGAAAGATGGTATGAGAAGACTCATAAGCACAGAGGTATTTATATATATATAAATATATTTTTAATTGTGCCTAGAAATACCTTCCTCTTTAAGAAAAATCTTTCTATATCTTCTCACACCAGGCAATTCAATCCTTGCATTCTTACCCTTTACTTTTTCCCTATTTATTCAGTAGTAAAGACATCAACTGGTTGATATCAGCATTTATATCAGAATTATTTATTTTCTATAGGAAATAATACATGAATGTAAAGAAATCAGTAGTGTCTAATGCAACACAATTCCTCCCTAACTACAAGGCATAGATATCCACAGACAGGAATGAAAAATGCTTAAGCAAATGTGCTCTTTATGCAGTGAGTGGTAGGGTGTGTAGCATATGTTTCTGTGGGGCTAACAGTTTATTTTATGTGGCAAACAGCCATCTAAATTAATATTGTGATTCACATTCATAATACAGTACATTGGACTATCATGAGATCAGCCACTACAAATCCATTTCAGAATGATTGTATTTTATTCACAATCATAATTCTCCTGGAAATCTGGCCAGAATCAGTTGTTCATTTGTTGAGGACATTGATAATATTGATTTCCCTTTGCGTTCCTTCTCTTCTGTTCCTCCCCTCTACTCTCTTATCTTGGATATGGTCAAATTCTATTTTAAACCCTTCAGGGAAAACAATCTGTATCAAACTGGTCTTTGCTGCAGAGCCAAAAATGGTTGCAAGGAAGCAGAGTGTCTGATATCCCTCATGTACTGAGCTAATGAGCTGTATTTTTCTCAGAGCTGTAAAAATGTCTCCATTACAAGAACTGTAGGATCAAATGAATTAGAAAAGTCCTTCTTCAGAGGTGAAAGACGCCAACTACTCTTCCAGATTATTACTTCTATTCTAAAGGCTTGGGGCAGTAAAACTTGGAGGTTATTTACTGCAAGTTTGGTTTTAAATATGTTCAGCATGTGAACGGAAACCTACACTCATTTTTCTCTGATAGCAGGAAACTGCCCTCCACAGAAGCTCAGGCTGAACTGAAGTTTTGACATTCTAATTACCTGGAGACCTGAGAAATAAAGCTGCCCACATTTCTTAATGCACTCGTCTTCCTCCTTGTTATTTTCACCTCATTGTTCTTTAGGCACAAAGAAAAATAAATCTCCTTCATCTGAGATGCATTCCATGCAAGATTTCTTTCTATCATTTAGATTTACACTACCTGCTTCTGTTCTTCGGCCTTCAGGACAGGAACATACTTATGGAAAGTAAGACTAGCAAGGACACTGCCATACCACACAGTATGCCAGTAACTCCAAGCAAGCAAAAAGTATAGCAATCTCAGTATCTTAAACCTGCTTTAACATTTAGTAGTGGTCAAATCAACCTTCACGAATCTGAAAAAGTCTGATCTATGGTGCAATAATGCTGATTGCTTTATCTAACAGTGTCTTTTTTCCAAAGTGCAAGAGTAATCAGGAGGAAAAAAAAAAAAAAAAAAAAAAAAAAAAAAAAAAAAACTTGTTTCAGTAGGAAACTTGCCATTGTTGTACTGCAATAGCTTCCATTTACTATGCTTATCCTGTGTAAAAACAATAATAATTCTTTTAACGCCAAGGATTTTCTTTAATACCCATGGATAAGTGACAGGACAGAATAAAAACTCCTTCTAAGCAGTAAAATAGTTAATACTTCTAGAAAATTATCTGTGCAGCAATTACAAATCATGTAGATAAATGTAAACTTGTCCCTCAAAACCTGAGTACTTCTACAAGCTTGTTTGTGGCAGGATTTGTTAAAATTGCCATTCTTGGCTACACATGCTGAGATCTGATCTAGTGCATATGTTCAAGTTGAGCCAAGATAGTCTGAGTGTGCACAGGTGACCTACAGCCACTGTAATGCATCTGCACACTTATATAGGTATAGATGATGCTGACATCACCATGATGCACATTGTATTAGGAATGTATTTTATTTATTTATCTATTTATTTTAATATGTGGAAACACTCATTAAAAATGAGATCATACCAAAGTTTCCAGACAGTTAAAGTTTTTAGTAACAACAGTTTTAGATATTGAGGATGATGTAAGTTTGAGACAAGGAGGCCAGCAAAGCAGGATGAATCAGAGAGTCAAACCAATATCTTCATTATATAAAACTCACTGAGCAGAAAATCTCTAACTTTTTCATGTGTGATCTTAACTCAGGGAAAGAAGAAAGGGAAGAAGGATGCCTGCATAATACCTGTATAAAAATAGTCTTTCAACTTGATGTCATTTGAAAACTTGATCAGAGCATGCTTTCTTACCTCCTCTAGGCCACTGATAAAGACATTAGAGAGGACTAGCAGGTTCCAGGAACGATTTACAAGGAATTCCACTTGTAACTCACTGCCAGCCAGATTACAAACTATTAACCACTATTCTGAGTCAAGCAGTTCAGACAGTATCTCACTCATTTTGTAATACATCTACCTATATCATCATGGAGAAAACTAAATATGAGAATGCTATGGGAGACTATGCTGAAAACCTCACTAAAGTCAAAAAATATTCCTTATTTATGACTAAGGGAAAGTCACCACTTTCTCCACAGATCTAGTCATTTCATAATGGAAGGTAATTATCAGACATAATTTGCTGTAAATCCATGCTATTGCTTCCAGTCATATTCTTTGTGCACACAAAATGGCTTCCACAAACAAAGCTCTAGTAAAGTTCTGTCTGAGCTTTAACTTTTCCATCAGCATTCCTTCATGCCCAGGAAGTGTTTCTGTATTCCTCCACCGTGGCCTGTCCTTGTTTCAACTTCCTGTACATATCTGTTTTGTTATAGAGCTTAATCATGCATATCCCTTTTTGTTCTTCACAATTTCCTGATAGGTCTGCTTGTTTTCCTGTGTATGAGCATGAATCATTCCTGCACTTGGAGGAGGTTGTTCTTAAAGATCTGAAGATCTGCCAATTTTCTTGAGCCCTTCTGCCCTCCACATCTGCATCTAGATAGTATGGCAGATAGTATCCTATCTACCATTTCCAAGCAAGTCTGTTCTAGGAAAGCCAAGGCTCTGTATTCTGCTACTGCCTTCCTCACTTCCCTCAGGATTTTGATCTTTACTATTTAATTATATATTATACTACCATAAACATGGTAGGATAAGGAAAGCACTACCTTGTACAGTTGGCTGCATAACACAGCTTTCTTCTCATTTTGCAAAAATGTTAATGCAGGTTTAGTAAAGAAGAAGGTGAAGAATTTGAACCATTAACTGTGATATGAAGAAACCTTTGACACCGGGGTTCTTTTCCCCAGAGTAGCTGGAGAAAGCATCTAAGGATCATTATAGAAGCATAAACTGTTGAAAAGATGACACTTTAAGCGAAACCACAGTGTGATCCCTTTTTCATAATATTCTTTTAATCATTGCTCACATCTTGTGCTTAAACGTCGTCTTGTCTGTTAATCTAAAATTTATCAGAAATATTCAGATCCTTTAATCATCATTTCTGGTGAGGATTATTGAACTTAACCTTACAGGAATTTCCTTCCTGGAAAGCATGATCACAGATACATAATAGCATTAACCAATTATACATGAAAGATGCGTGTGAGATCACTGGGAGTGTCAATATTGACTTTAATCCAGGGTGTAAATGATGAGTTATTCTACCTGATCTAATGATTTTTATCACAATTCTAACCACCACGTTAATAAGAGGTGCCCAAATTAAAATGCCAGACCTCTGATAAAATATATGTATTTAAAAATAAAATATATGTCACATATATAAAATATATGTAACTTTATCACAAGCAGTTTTCTTCAAAGCTTCTCGGAAAATGTTAATGATGTTGTAAGAAATAATTGGCCAACAAATCGGAACATTTCCTCTCTGCATTTACCAAACTGATAGGAAAGAACAAACAAACAAAACAAAACAAAACCACAACAACAACAACAAGAACAACAAAAAACACATGGGATTAATTCAAACCACTAACAATTAAGAATTACTTTACCAAAACAATTAAACTTTTTTTCTCCTTCAGCCATTTTTCCATTTCCACAGGCAGCAAATATATCTTCTCAGATGTGTCATTTTTAATTCCCTAAATGCCTATTGTTGATTATTATCTATTAGTTTTGTCTTAGTTTTTTCTGCATTTTTTTTTGTTGTTTTCTTTTTCAGAATGGCTTATTCTAAACAGTGTTACTTCTCCCTCATTACTATCTCTTGAAATAACATATAACAGTCCTCTATCTAACCATGACCCAGAAATTGGTCATTTTCAGACAGATTGTTTTGGCTATATGGAGCTCTATTAACTCTGATAGGGCTGTACAGAGATCTAGCAATCAAGCCATCCTCTATCAGTTCTTGGACTGAGATTTCTTTCAGAATCTCACTAATTGTTATTTCTATTTCATTTTGCTGAAAAACATGAGTGATAAGTCCTCTTTGTTCTCTGTGTTTTGCTCAGGTAACACATTTCTAATTTAGAATTTAAACTCTTACCCCAAAACAGCTATATATATATATATATATATACAACAGCTATATATATAT
Organism: Oxyura jamaicensis; assembly: GCF_011077185.1. NCBI lineage: Eukaryota > Metazoa > Chordata > Aves > Anseriformes > Anatidae > Oxyura > Oxyura jamaicensis. Next base: position 68,192,205 of record NC_048895.1, on the reverse strand, counting down.
ATATGTATACATGTACATTACTTCATCCCAATGGACTTTTTTCTCCTTTCATTAACTAGTTTCAGTATTATACCTAATGAGCTGCCCAAATTTGTTGGTGTTTGATATAGTCCATATTTCTAAAGAAGAAAAAATTATCAACATTAAAACTACTGTAATAAATTCAACCAAAACTGTATAACAGTGAAACATTCATGATATAACACAGTCTTGCTGAAGAGCACCAATAAACAGCTTTTAAAGTATTATTATTATTATTTTTATTATTTAAAGGATTATTTTATTCTTGCAAATAGACAGAAAATTCTTGACACTTAGGATAAGTTCCAGAGTCAGATTAAGACACCTATATTTAGACATTTGCATTTCATTGAGGTTCCTAGACTCCTATTCAAGGTGATGGAGTTGTAACCTGTAAAGTCTGAAGGGGTCTACAAGGCAATTCAGCTCACCTGAAATTATATTCCCTTACCCATGTTTAGTTGTGTAGTGTCATCTGAGATGTTCTTGGATATGCAAGATATTCATAGAGGCCTGAGAGATACAATAAAGGAGCCATGGTAGATTGTTCTCCTTCTAGAGCAGCAGCTGAGGGGCAGGTGGGACACCCTAAGCATCTCAATTGGCAGTAGACAGTTATGTTGTCTTTACCACAGTGAATTCAGACATGTCTTGGGTATGCTTCTGGCAGTGTAATACAAGTGTCCATAACAACAAGCTCTTAGTGCATTTCCTGCCATTAATTTGATTAATTTCAGCTATAATTTTGGACAATTTTGGACAATTCATGACACGATCTAATTATTAAAACAGTACAGGGACCATTACAATAGGTATTTGTAGATACAAGAAAGTTAACTGGTATAAACACATGCCAGTCTCTGTCAGCTGCTGTCAGTGCCAGATTCTGCCCAGGCAGATTTAATTTATTAGTATGCATTGAGCATTAGGAGTTATTTATTTATTGAGCATTAGGAGTTATTAGGAGAGAAGCTTTGAATACATTGAAAATTCCTCTTATGATTATAATCCAATGTTAGACATCTGCTCCATGCATTGATATTGTCATGTAGACACTTATGTGTCTTGGTCAAAACCTCAGCTCCACCTGAAAACCTTAAGTCCTTTTGTGTGTCCAAGTTTATATAACTTTTGAGCAATATCTGTGGTCAAGGTACTCCTGCTGACCCACACTTGTTCTTGACATCTGTTGTGAGTTAACCGTTAGACTGCTAAACACCACGTAGCCGTTCACTCACTTTTCCATCTCCACACCAACCCCAATGGTGTTGGGAATAGTGAAAGGAAGAGTAGAAACAAGAAAAAAATATGGTTCAAGATAAAAACTATTTCATAAGTGAAGAAGTAGAAAAAGAGAAGGAAAACAAAACAGCAACTAAAAAGACTGATGCAAATGGAAACACTCACCAGCTTCCATAGGTAGACCCAGCTGATTCCTGAGCAAAAGGAGGGCTAACTCCTAAACCACTCCCCTTCCTTTTTTATTTCTGAACATGACACTATATGGAATATCTCTGGTTAGTTCAGGTCATCTGACAGATTGCATCTCTCCCAACATTTTGTGCACCTTGGTGTGAGTCAGCACAGGTAGGCAACAAAACAGCCAAAGGCTCACAACTAAAATGAAAGGAGTAAATTTATCCTTGTTACCAATGGGGATTAACTATCCCAGCCAGATCCAGTACAACATCAGATGAAAAACATAGTATACAGATAAACTCCTTTCCATGGACAGCCATATCAGATGTTTAGCTGCTTGATCAGGTTGCATACATACAAAAGAGGCTTATATACTTGAAAAGTGAATTCTTGAATCTGCCATGTTATGATGATTTAGGTTTTGAAACTTAATGACAGGCTTCTTTATTTTCAAACAGCTTATGATTTTTTTTACTTCCTATACATTTCTATCACAGCTGTTAAATGACAGTATTCAACATCCATTACTGATCTATCAGACTTCATTGGCAAAATATGGTATTCATATCTTAGCACACTAATCAGAGAAATCTATTTTATCTTCTGATTATGTTTCACAGTCTTTTCTCCATTTTCAACACTACAAGACACAGCTCCACAAGAAACAGCATATATTTTAGCAGTGAAATAGTATTTTCTCTTCATACCCTGTGAAACCTAGCAAGCAGAGCTGTTACATCCATGAAGTTACAGGCTTTGTGCAAGACTCTCAGATTATGAAAGCTGCACATTGTTAACCACCTCAAAATTCAGCAATGAGGAGTAGTGAACTATTCTTATCATCAGTCATGAACAGTGTTTATATAATGTCTAATTATGAGACATAATAACATTACTATGGAAATCAGAAGTCCATAATACTAATGAAAAATCCCAGAACTTATGAATAATAATTAGAAACTTAATTCATAATAGCATACACCTATTAATATTATTCATATTCATATATGTAATAATTTAAAAACTTACAGCTATTGTAACTATAGTGGGTGTAAAACATTCAGCTAACAAATATAGCCATTCAAAAATCTGTTTGGCCTGTGTGGAATTTTGCCCTTTTATTTCTTTATTATTTGTTCTAAATAGAGCTCTGAAATAAAATATTTAAAAATAATTTCTAGGGTTAGTGTTTTGGGGCTATTTTTGAAAACCAAATACCTCAACACTAAAAATAATTTAATTACTTAAAATAGATTTTAGCATTCAATAGAAAAGAAGAAGCATGAAGGCTAATACTTTTGAAAAAGACACATGAATATGAGGTTTTAGTTATATGCAACATCTACATAAAATGGATGTTTTTATATTAACACACAATCATCCTGAACTTAACACGGGAAAATCTTACTTTCAATTAAGCATAAACACATTTGTAAATCACTTCTCATTAGTCTTGTTCTTCTAAATTTAATCTGCAATTATAAGATAAACCGACCCGTGGAGATTCATTAAACCTTAGGACTTTTTTAACTGCAACTTCAATGATCTTCATTTAAGTGGTCCCCTACAATCACTGACATCATTTTCTACCCTGTTCCTTGAGTTTACTTAGCAGACAAAGCTCTGATGGGATATTTCAACATGACAGTGTTTGGGGACTTAATTTTAGTTCTCCTCCCTTGTCTTTCTCAACTTTTATAGGAAACATACGTGAACCGTTTGCCCAACCTTGTACAGTTAAAATTGAAAAGGTCTGGAGGAAAAAGGGAGTGCACAACTCTTTCTCCTACTGTTCTTCCTATGGAAAATGGCTGGTTGTTGTTGCTGTTGCTGTTGTTGCTTTGTTGTTGTTTTGTTTGTTGTTGGTTTTTTGTTTGTTTGTTTAAGGTAGCTGTTCATACGACCCTCCTTTTTGCAGTTGCAAGGAAGCATCCAGGTGAAGGTGGAGGTGACATGGTTCAAGCCCATGTGCAAACAGAATCTGGGAGGCATCTGTAATCATTCTGTTGCATCCAGAATGTGTAGTGAGTGGTACTTCTGCATTATTTTCTCCACCACACAATACCATCAATACATAGAATAATGTAGGATGAAAGGTACCTCAGGAAGTCAGCTAGTCTAACCTCTACTCAAAGCCATGCTAATTTATATCCAGTTGCTCAGGGACACATTGAATTAAGTTTTGGATATATCCAAGGACAGATATTCCATAGCCTCTCCAGGCAACACCTTAATGTGCTGTGATCCATATCTCACCAATCTAGATAGAAAAAAAAATTACTGGTCACCCTATCAAATACCTTGCTAGAGTCAATTTACAAAATCCACTGATCTGTGGTTCACAGATAGATTCAAGTAATTATAGAAAGAAGCCAGACTGGTCAAGCACAACTTGCCCTTGATAAATTTTCAGCCATCTCTTTGTCATTCTCTTATTTGGAAATAAGTCCCCTCAATCTGTGCCAGGTCCTGGAACACAAATGGCAGTATTTGCTCTCAACACAGATTTGAATTGTAGTTTCTCCTTATAGGAACATTTCACATCCTTTCTGACGTGGAATGGCAATACATTGCTTTATAAACTTGAGTTTTACCTAATGGCTCTTTGAGAGTGTCATTCAGGCACTACTCACAGATTTAAAGAGAATCAAAAAAACAAAAGAGTAGGTAAGGTTACTGAACCATTTCTTAAATACATTACATTTACCAGGTCCAAACACAGTAAGTTTTTCACTCTGGAACAATGAGTGGATGGTATTGTCTTAGCAATGGAGAATCTATAAAATAGGTAAACCTTGCATCATGTGTATTTTAATATTTTTTATATTCATTCTAAAGTATAGTTAGGGAAAGGAGACTATTACTGTGGAGGTGGATTGTAGTGCTGTTTGTCCTAAACAGTCCCATTATAGTTAAATTCTGAGTGTCTGATCGAGTTGTGGAATGAAGAGGCTAAATTTGGAGAAACTGTGGGAAATGAAGAATTTTTTTTTTTTTTTAAATGGTTCTCCTTCACAGAATGACCTTGTTTTAATGTTCTCCATGCCATTCACCCTCCATAGCTGATCGCTGATCAGCCAATTCCATTTATCATTATAATTAGGCAGCATCTTGCCAGTTCAATCAGGCTCAATTACTTTGGGCCTCATTAGTGACTGACATGCTATAACAAGTGCATCTTAGAATGAGCAAGGTCAGATAAAGAAAGTACAGTATGCAGCCAGCAAACACATTTATAGACCATGACAATACAATGCTTTGGATATTGAATAACTCTGCATTCCTGCTTTTTCAGAAGGTATGAAGATAATAAAGCTAAAAGTAACCTTGCTGAGCTTGCATTATTGCAGCTTCAACAAGTTCCTACCAACTCTGCAGCTGAGCAGCAGTGATAAGAAGAAAAGCTTCAAATGGTTCAGGAAACAATTTTGAACTGTTAGCAACAGTTAGTTTAAGTTTCAGGTTCTGGAGAAGAGCAATTTGTCTAATACATCCAAAAAGCACAAGAACTTCAAACCTATGCAGTGGACCAAAGTGGATGTTGAGACTGCAGTACTATATATCCTGCTGTATTACCAATAGCAGCAAATGGTCCTACTTGTAAAATAAAGTGGAATGTAAAGAGAACAGATTGGCTCTTACAGTAATTAGTATTTATCTATACTTTGAAATAGTGATGAAAGTCAGAAGAATGTAAATCTGAACATATTACTCTAATATATAACATATATTCTAATATATGTGTATATATATATACAAATTGCTTAACATTAAAGAGAAAAAGAGATATGTATGAACTGCAAATCAGAGCTCCTTTCACACAGGAAAGTTGTGGTCTAGAACTATCTTCCAAAATGAATAGTGGAGGAACACATCTACGTTATTTAAATATGGTGTTTGAAATGTTTATACACTTTTTCTGTCACATTCCTCTTGTGGAACAGAGTACATAAATCATGAGTCTAGTGGTGTGATCCACCTTTTTACATATGACAAAAGTCCTTATTCTCTAATCAAGGTGATGAAATCAGGCATGTAACTATTCCATAACTAGGCACTGGTACTACTGAAAATATGGTTTTATTATCCAAAACAAGATTCTTATTTTTATTTTTTAACCTACTGCACAGCCAAAATCTATAGTTTATCCATTTGGCCATGTTTGATCCCTAGCAGAAATTTTTGTCCTGAATTTTGAAAAGTATCTTGTGTTATGTGAGCACAACAATATTGATAAAGAAGACATGCACTGGTTTTCTGGGATATTATTTTTCAGTCTTTTCAAATTTAAACTTTGTTTCAAATGTCACCTACATTTTAGGTTATATTTTTGGATTCTACATTTAGGTATCAAGTTCTTTTCCAGTTACAATATTTAAAATGTATTTGAAAATTAACACAAATCCACATAGAACATTTTGTAATATATTATGCATTACTGAAAGAAATATCTGTACTAGGATAATCAGCATGCATCCAAAAGTACAGGAATTTGATTATCTTAACAGATATGTTCTGGGTCATTATTATCTGGTTCCTTTTTATTCCTCTACACAGTATCTGCATACACTCCGGGGTATTTAATTTCACAAGCTGGTGGTATGCTGTGTGAAGTGTTTCTTTCATTTATTATTATCTAATCTTTTATTTATTTATTTATTTTCCTAGGCAACAATCAACAGTAATAGCTGAGTATTGAAAAATAGAAATAACAAGGTCCCACCCTTTCTTTTTTCCGTTCTTGTATTTGAAACAGCTGAACTATTTTGTATGTTCTTGAAAACTTCACTGAATGAAAGTGAATCAAAAGAGTGAATTTTGTAAGTAAATCAAAAAGTGGCTCAGACTATGGTTATTTTTGTCTCTTGTAGCAGTGAGTCCCCTATCCTAGGCTGAGCTTTTATGAAATTTCTACCTCGGGTTTTGATGAAGGTCTTCTCTAACAATTGAAAGAGGTATAGCCTCAACAGATCAGAGCTGTTACTGACATTCACATTTGCCACTGTCAGAGATGCTGAATGTAATGGCTTCTGTACAGTGGAGGCCAGGAGATAAGAGGAAGATCTTACACCTCCAGACAGTGTCTTTGTATTTGTCCTTCAAATGCTTTACGGTTTTGAGCAGAGACAAAATATAGCATATATACTACTCTGAAGTAGTGCATGATATGGTCCAATAGGCTGTTTCTGCAATGACTAACAAATATTTCTACTCCCAACACAGAGTTTGCCATTACCAACTTCTTGAAAAGATGTAGAACAATAAAATCATAGAACGGGTTGGGTTGGAAGGGACAGTAAAGACATCTAGTACCAAACAACCTGCTATGGGCAAGGACAGACCAGATTGCTCAAAGCCCCATCCAACCTGGCCTTGAACTTTTCCAGGAATAGGGCACCCACAGCCTCTCTGGGCAACTTATTCCAGAGCCTTACCACCTTCATAATATTTTTTTTCCTAATATGTAAACTAAATTTACTCTCTTTGTGTTTAAAACCATTACCTCTTGTCTTATCATTACACTCCCCCAGCTTTCCTGTAGGCCCCCCTTAGGCACTTGAAGGCCACTATAAGGTCTCCCCAGAACCTTCTCCTCTCCAGGCTGAACAACCCCAGTTCCCTCAGCATCTTAACAGAAAACACATTCATATGCACACTCTATGTAAAAACTGAAAATAAAAGAAAAATAATAAAACACCAAAATAATAAAAACACCAAAATATCTAGAAAACAAACTATTGCACTACATTTTTCTACTGTGGGAGAGAGAGTAAGAGGAACAAACTTGTGGCAAACATTAGATGGCATTACATGAACTCCTGACAAGTGTTCAGAGAGTACAGAGAAGAACATGTGGAGGACATGTTGCAGATTAGATTGGAGAAGGGGTGACTTTTGTGGAATTCTGAAGGCAAACTTTTGATGGATAAGCATGGTTAACTCATGAAAGACCTTGTGGATCCATACAGATGGTGCAAATCACTTTGGCAGATTTTCTTGCCTACTGTAGCCTCTTCCAAACAACAAGTATGTGTTTGGTGATTGTGTGTTTCACTACAGTGGAAAGGACTCTCTCTGTATCATGTTCTGTTCAACATATTAAAAAGCTCTCAAGAATTTGGAAACTGACAAATCATATTGATAGTTTAAAACAGACATATCTTCTGTGGCTAGCAATGAGGTTGCTAGAAGTTAGGATAAGATTCTTATACAATGATTCTGCATTTTTTTTTTTTCTATTAATCTATGAGTGGAAATGTAAGATTAGGATAGCCCTGGAGAAAAATCACAGTAGCAGCAGAATATAAATGAAATGGGTGTGCATTTAAAAATGTGAAAAGTTATTAGATTTTATACAGAAAGACCAATATTTAAAAGTGATAAACATATCCCCCATTCTCCCATTGCACATTACCATTTTAGGGGTGGAGGTAACTTTTTTTTTAACTTTTTTTTTTTTTTTTTTTAATGTGGATAATGTAGCACTTTAGGAATTCATAGCTTTCTGAAACTGTGGCAATTTAATTTAGAGGGATTCACATGTTCATATCTCCAAATCCTTACTGAGATCATCAAAATGACCTTATCAAAGGAGGCATCAAGAATTTATGTTTGGAAAGTTTTTGCATGTCTCTTCGTATCTCTAATCGCTCGCATAAAGCAGAGATCAACGTCATAGTCTCTGAACTATTGCCATTAATGATTCTGTTCATCTGGTGTAAACGAGCTCTTAGAAACTGGGTATTTGATATACCCTGCATTTTATGAAATACCAGGTCATAGGTGGATATGGCTGAATTGCTTTATGAAAAGAGTTCATAGTTCTTTAGAGCAAAGAATGTTTTGTTCTTGCAGAGGCAGTCTTGGCTTACAAAGCAATTTATATCTCAGGAAAATTGTGGTAGATGTGAACTCTATATTTACCTGCCATTGTTTACATTGTTTTCCTTCCCAGTCACAACCCACTCACAGTTATATTCTACATCAGGTCTTACTGTACATGCTTGGATCTCTTTATTTCATAATTGCCCATTGATGCTATTGATTGCCCTGTCCTACATGCTGCATGCTATATTCATACAGTACTAGACAAAATTTGACATTCTAAGTGAAATGAATTTAGTAGTTTTAGCTCAATCCCCAGCCAGCAGCAGATAAAAACATATGCAACATTGCTCAGTTGACACAGTTTCTTTCATCTGTGCCGAGGAAATGCACTGGAACACATCCAGCACTGACACTAAATTGATTTGCACCCTTGAGATGCTGGCTACTTCTGTCAGAACTGAGTTTGTTGACAGATGGCAGGCAGCGTGGAGAAACTTTCTGTGGAATTGCTTATATGTTACCCAGAAATGGGTAAAAAAAATCAAATAGGGATATAGTGGAAGGAAGACTGAATAGCTGGGTTTATTATAGCCTCAGGTTTCTTCTGTTCCTGACAAAATCTCTGATTGTTCAAATGAAATAATGTTCCCACTTTTTTTTTTTTTTTGAGATATTTATTATTTTTATTTTTTTACAGTGTGATCGCACGCCTTTTTTTTACAGAGAAATTATTAAATATCTGACATACAAATATTAAAGTGTACATTTGGCAGACAAAGAGTATTTTGTACTCTTCAACAACGAAAATTCTCAAAAGTTGGCAGTGGTATTATAAGCGTATGTGTTCTGGTGTTTGAGGTAACAATCAAATAATAGACATTAAACTGTCTACTTCTGACTTTTAAGTTTTTAGATTTTGCGGAAACTCTTTTGTCTCAGTGTAACTAGGGCTGATATATTTTAGCAGCCTGAAGATTAATGTTCCAAATTTCTCTATTACTTTTGACATAAATGCCATGTTTCAGACTCACACGTAGATTCCATAACCCAAGATTTTGCCCTAAAAATTATTATTATTATTATTATTATTAACAGTGTTTTTTAAACAGTGTTGCCTAACTAATTTTTGCAGTTAAAAATATAACAAAAAAAATAAATGAATAAATAAATAATAATAAAAATCCTGAAGTCTTTTATTAAAGGCTAGCTATTTCATCTAGGAAAATGGCACACTAAAAGCAAGATGCTAAATAACAAGAGAATTTGACAATTGTGGGAAGAGCCTATGACATATTCTGATAATTTGGAGAAAGAGCATGAATTTTTATCTGGCTTTATTTTGCTCATACTGATGATTAATAGGGCTATAGGAAGAAACATCAATATCTTACATATTTACCTTCCAAAAACATTATGTGGTTAGAAAAGACTTGGACCAGGCTCAAAGACTACAAGAAGAGAATAGCCGGTTACTCAAGAAAACGGGGTAAAAGAAAAGAAAAGGGAGAAAAAGGATGAAAGAAAGAAGGAATAATGAGATATGACAGCCATGAGAGAGGCTTGACGACCCCCTTAGGCATGATAATGTGGACAAAACTTCACATATTCAAATAATGAACTTCTTAAGCATTGAGATCCAAGAATTGGTCAGATGGGATAAAGGGGCAAGACAGAAATCTTTGAATTAGAGATTATTATATATATATATATATATATATATATATATATATTTGACATATATCCTGATGGAATACTGTCAACCCCATTATTTATTTTTGTTAATGCTGATGGAAATCATGCAGGGAAATGGACTGGCCAGAGCAACTACTATGTCTCCTGTGCGGCTTTTTCTGACAGCTAGCTGCCTGATGAGTAGACTGCTGATCTTTCCAGGACATCTGATTTCCCAGCTGTTCATCTAGTGAGCTTCTGGCCTCCCAGGCTCTCCAACTGGCTGCTCCACAAGCTCTCCAGCTGAGATGGGAGTTACCTGGTGTCACATAAAGCAAGCCCTCTGGCTGGAGTTTACACTAGCTGGGATCTGGAAACATATTTATTTTGGAAATTCTGAAATGTTCCCAGTGTTTCGGGAGCCTGGACAACATCAATATTTCACCACTCTCAAAACAAAATCTGACAAAATTTGCAGTTAGACAATGAGAATCCTAGTTTTATAGTTGCTGCCAAATGTTTTTTTTTTTTTTTTTCTCTTTAAAAAGTGTTATTTTCTATCCCAAATCAGAATTAATAAAAAGAAGATCACTTCTGATTTCTTATCAGAAAGAGATACCATGTCTTTACTATGTTAGTAATTTAAAAAACAAACAAACAAACAACAACAACAACAACAAAACTCATCTTGATTTCAAAAAGATTGAAAAAGTCAGAAGCATATTAAGAAGAACTCCAGTAAAAGTTGTGAAGTTGTGGTGAGCTGGGGGTCGACCTCTTCTCACAGATAACTAGCTATAGGACAAAAGGGAATGCTCTCAAGTTGCTCCAGGGGAGGTTTGGGTTGGAAATGGGGAGAAATTTATTCTCAGAAAGAGTGGTTAGGCATTGGAATGGGTTGCTCAGAGAGATGGTGGACTCAGTGCCCCTAGGGGTGTTTAAGGAAAGGTTGGACTTTGTGCTTAGGGACGTGGTTTGATGGTTAATATTTGTGGTGGGTGGACAGTAGGACTGGATGCTCTTGGAGGTCTTTTCCAACCTTAATGATTCTATGATTCTATGAAAAGACTGTTCATTTTTTATTCTTAATAGTTTTGGTTTCAGGGAACGTTTGCTAAATCACTTATCACTTTTTCTGATGTTCTTCTTCTTGAGTAAGAAACATGAAATCTTCATGACTTTCAACATGTGAAATGAGGTTAAAGTAGTCCTAAAATCATATCTAGAGGAAAAAGGTGTAGAATTGCCCATGCAGAGCACCATTTAAGCCTTTTTTTTCAGGGATATGACAAGGAAAGTTGATGCTTTTGCAGAGGTAGCTATTAGTGTTTCAGGTCATTTACTGTTTTAGATCAGTGTCTGACTGTCTGGGAGTTGCCAAAACATTTCAGAACAAACTTGGACGAGGTGAGATCACTAAATACTGAATTAGCTCATACTTTCTGAAGAATTTTAAGGTTTGCTTAGACACCCCTCTCAGAGTAATAGTTCATATTAACTTCTGACTAAAAAGGGCAGCTTCAAATGAGAAATAATACCATTCCTTTTAAGTTTTCTCTTTCAACATGAACAGCTACAAATGAATGTGTTATTTTCTCACACCTCTTAACTTCTCTTTTGTCACTTTTCCAGCAGAAAAATGCGGGGGAAAATAAATTTCCATTTCCAAATCATTTCAATATCCTATATTTCAAAATTGGAAGTGTTTTTGGAAATGATTTATGCATGTCAGGTTGTATATTTAAATATATACATATAGAGAAAAGACTCTCCAGAATGCAGGACAAAGCCTTGGTGAAATAACTGGTTATATTTTGAAAAGAAAAGCCATGATTTAGTTTTCTGAATATGTGCGTATGGAGGCACACTAAAACTCCATAGGGTGTGCAAGACACTTGATGAGAACTGACTGATCTAATGACACATCTATGAATGTTCCCACATCCTTCAGAAACAACTGAAGGTCAGGCAAGGCTCCCGCTCAAATGATAATAGATGTCTACATATAGTTAGGCAACTTAACTCTGTCAAAGCATTATTTACCAAAATTTGTACCTTGAACATTTTCTTCTTGGTCTGTGATTATATCTGAAAATATGTTTGTACTGGTCATGTCAGAAACAGTCTTGTAGAACTGTGCTTCCTCTCATAAAACCATGATACAATATGTTATGGCCCTATATTCCCCGACATTCATCTACAGAAGTTAAACTGCATGTTCCCACATGATCTCACAAATCAATAAACATAAAAGAGATAATTAATAAGACCATGAGAAAAGGATGGAAATCTTCATAATGACTGTAATTAAATTTACCCTTCACTGCAGGAAGGACTGCTCCAAATTACACGTTGACTTCTGGAATTCTCTTCCTGATGAAAAAGAGACATTTCTCAAAATGAAAAGATGCCCTCAGCTTAACTATCACTGAGGTGAAAGTATTCTATTTGTATTTATGTATTACTGCACTGTACACAAATACTAGAACAGCAACCAAATCATGAAATCATCAGCATCAAAGAAAGACTAGGAAGACAAAAGTCATGATATGTACTTCCAGTAAGCCAGCACACATCAACAGGCTTTTCCTCCAGCCTTAATAAGCGTCGATCACAAAACAGGTGGTCCATCTATGCAGGTTTTGGAACTCACTAAAGAGTGAGCCTAACTTCATCAGTCTTGAAATAGGAAAGCCCAGCCTGAAGAAATCTTTGTTCACCTTAATGCTTTGTTCACCTGAATGTTTTGTAAGGAATTAATAAGGAGACTGTGTTTCAGAATGTTAAGAAGGGCATTTGCTTGCATGAAAGGAGAAGGGTTGTCCTTGTAAATAAAACAGTGTCTTCATCCCTCACTATGACGCAGTTATCTACAGAAAGGACTGGAGTGCCTTGTGAGAGCACAACAGGATATTACATAGCAGCACAGAGCAGGGGAGTGAATATATGTCATGCCAGCTTTCTGTATAATACAGCTGCCTTAAGGTATTTTATGGTATACAGAATGATTGAATTGATAGTTTCAAAAATACTGTATTTAAGTCCTGACTGTGGCACTTCCTGAATTTGAAAATAATTTGATATCTGCAAGGACAGAAAAGGGTTTGTACTTAGCCAACACCGAGGTGAAGTAATTATGAGTTAAAGAGGTGAGTGGCTCAGGTTTTTGACTGTGAACAGGTACTTTGGAAAAGAGTCCTCTGAAATGACAGAAAATTGTCTCAGACATTTTTTTTTTCTCTGAATAAAAATAGCTTTTATCATTTTCTTCATGAATATACATGCACGCTTCATTTTAACAACATCTCCAAGAGTACAAGAGTACTTGGGAAACATTTTTTTTGTTGTTGTTGTTACAACTTTTTTTGTTACAAGGAGCAGCTGAGGGAGCTGGGCTTGTTCAGCCTGGAGAAAAGGAGGCTCAGGGGTGACCTTATCTCTCTCTACAGATACCTCAAGGGAGGCTGTAGCGAGGTGGGGGTTGGTCTGTTCTCCCACATGCCTGGTGACAGGACGAGGGGGAATGGGCTTAAGTTGCGCCAGGGGAGTTTTAGGTTGGATGTTAGGAAGAACTTCTTTACCGAAAGGGTTGTTAGACACTGGAACGGGCTGCCCAGGGAAGTGGTTGAGTCACCATCCCTGGAGGTCTTTAAAAGACGTTTAGATGTAGAGCTTAGGGATATGGTTTAGTGGGGACTGTTAGTGTTAGGTCAGAGGTTGGACTTGATGATCTTGAGGTCTCTTCCAACTGAGAAAATTCTGTGATTCTGTGAACTTCGAAGCATTCAAGTCCTGAGTTGGAAAAGTAACAGGCAGGAAAAAAATTGCTCTATTACAATTTACATTTAAATTCATTTACAACAAATGCCCTTGTGTGTGCAAAAAGTTTCAGTAATTGATGATATTCCATTGTACAAGAGTACACAGCAAACAGCTGCCTCATGATATCCAAGCTGAATTGTAGGTGAATGGATATAAATATTCATTAACTCCTCTGCTATATTTAAAATATCTTAAAAGGAACGGAGTAGTTGCAATACCTAGTAACGTCCTAGAAAATTGATAAGAGCAAGCACTCTACTGAACTGGAAAACATGAATATCAGTTCATATAAAAGCAGGGCAATATATGGCACAATATTTTATCCCTTTGATTGCACAGTTGAGGAAAAAGGACTTTCATTAAATACAGTAAGAGTTTTGGACATTGAGAACACTGAAAGACCTTAAGACATTTCAATTTCTCTTGTCTTTTAGTTTACTGCTTACAGAGTTAAAGATGTGTAACTATTAATTTAATGATTATGTTATTAAATGTTATTAAAATATTTTTAAAATTTTATTAGTTAAAATGTCTTTTTATAGCAAATATTTTTGGCCAACAGGAGTGCTTTCCATTTTTCTAGTTCTGCCAATGGCTTTTGTTATGACTGTTTTTTTTTAAAAAAAATATATATATATATTTATTTATTTTTCAGTGTCTATTTTTCTTCCTGTATAACAGTATTTTGTTTTTAACCACGGAGGATAGGTAAAGGGGAGGAGGGAGAGCTGTGGAGTTGATTGTGCTGGTGGAAGAAGAGAAGACGAAGGAATAGCCAAGAAATACAACAAAATGGAATGCGACTACAGAAAAAGTGGCCATGGGAGGTGCTGGGGGAGACACAAGAGGGTTCACACAGATTGATGATGTGTGTTGGACCATGGAAATTTGTGAGAAAAGTAAGAACATGAAGGAGTGCCAGATGAAAGACAGAAAAGAAGTAAGGAACAGGCAAGAGCAGAAAACTGCAAGAAAATAAGAAAAAAGGGTTGGCAGAAAGCCAATATAGCCTTGAGGAAGGGGATGAATTTTAATGCATTGGTTTGGGCATGAAGGAACATTTATTGGAGCAGCTGAGATTAAAAACAATTTGGGAAGGGAGAACTGTCTTTAAAAAAATTTACAGCAGAAAATCAAAGGGCTTTCACAAAGAATACAGTATAGAAAACTATTTTTTTACTTTGCTTAATCTGACTGTCCTTGAACTTTGTAAGAATTAACTAACCAGAGCAAATCCCGTTTAATACAGAGACATTTCAATCCCTATGGCATTTTTTCTTGGAGAAGGTGAATTTGACATCTTTAAAACCATTTTTATGACTTTTTGAAGATTCTGAATACTGTATGGTAGGTTTACAATAGGAAATACACCATGGCACAGAAAGATCTCTGCACTGTCTCTCAGAGGGTGCCCTGAATCTGCTTCACACCTAGCCTTGTTTCCCCTGAAGACAACAAATCTACAAGCAGAGTCTCAGGGACAGCAACTAACTGCTTTCCACAGGCAGCTCTGTCCACCTGAGCATGGAGTTAGAATAACGGTGGGCAGCTCTCCACACCTTCAGGCAGGTTCAGAAGAGCTTTCTGCTATAGGATTCCTTTTCTTGAGGTCACTTAGGACAAAGTCAAGACAATCTGATCTGGGATCATAATAAGTCTTTTGACTACTGGAAGATTTCAAACATCAAATTAAAGATTTGATAAGACATCAAGATTTCAAACTCAAATTAAGGTAACATTTTTTTATTATTATTATTTTTATTTTTTATTTTTTAAAAAAAGGATACAGCTAGGAATACAAGCATATACATTTACTACAGAATAACATCCATACATTTTCTTTTTCATTTTTGTTACTTTTTATATATTTACACACACTGAATATATATTTATCTGTATGTCTGTGTGTTTATATAAACAGGCATAAAATACGATGTGTATGGT
Organism: Oxyura jamaicensis; assembly: GCF_011077185.1. NCBI lineage: Eukaryota > Metazoa > Chordata > Aves > Anseriformes > Anatidae > Oxyura > Oxyura jamaicensis. Next base: position 68,176,500 of record NC_048895.1, on the reverse strand, counting down.
GCATTGTAGGGACAGATGAAGAGACATCAAGTTTTTAAAAATCAGTGCCTATCTTGTATTTGGTAATGTGTATACATTTTTTGTAGATGTTGGCTAAAGACACATATCTGAATATATAGGGTAATTTCCATAACAGCTTATAGTCCCATATTTTGTACTAATACAATTCTTCTAAATATTACCATACATTCTAAAAATTTGTTTTGTGTGTGTGTGTCTGTTTTGTTTTGTTTTGTTTTTACTTTGTATATTAAATTCTGCAAAAAATACCATCTGAAATGTTTACATTTATTTGGGAATGTTTTTCACACTACAGTAACCATAAGGTCCCAATTATGTATTCTCACTGCATTTCTAGACTATTGGGCTTTCCTAATTCTGTACATTTAATTTCTATATTGTACTGAACACTAACCAGAATTGTACTCAAAAAATCACAATTTTGGCTCCATCACAGTGGGCTCCTTGGGATTTTTTCCCTGATAGTTTTATTCTTGTTCATTATTTGGTAAAAAAAAAAAAAAAAAGTTTTAAGCATGATAATTAGAGCTGTTTCTATGAAAGTTTTTTGCTTAGAGAATGGGAAAAGAAAAGAAACTGGGGGAATGTCGTGGGGGGCCACCAGCTTACATCCTGAAGTTATGGGTATAAAGAATAACTTATTTTACTGAATTTCAAATATTCTTTTCTAAGACCTCATCTGCAGTCATTTCCTCTAAGTAACTTTTGTCTTTTTTTTTTTTTTTTTTTTTTTTTTTAATTAATCACTCTCTATTAAACGGTGTTGGCTTAAAAATCTTTTGATAATGTACCCCAGGGAAAAAATATCCCCCAAATGAGTTTTTAAATACACAGCATGCATGTAAAGCTGTAGCAAGGATTTTTTGTCCTATTTTTATATGACAGCAAGCTACAAATTTTAAAGCGAAAATCTGAAGTGAAGCAGGATTGTGTGTAGGCATTAGGCCAAAACTGAACTGTGAAAATTTAAATTTGTGTAGGTTGCAAAATTACTTGCTTCTCTTGATGGTGTGATTTTAGGACTTTATGTTTACCCCTCACTGTTATCATATTCTTTATTTCAAAAGACAGCTAATTTATTAAGGTAGTCGTTGCTCTAACATTCTTATCATTACAAAGAATTTATTGTGTTAATAGAATACCACATAATAATATTGATCTGCTGAGAGTTCAGATTTACCTTTGTCTTTTCATGTGTTTTTTATATATTTTTCTTTCTTTCTGTTCAGGGAGACTTATTCAGGTCAACTGTCAGTCACATGCAGGTCATCACCAGAAAACAGATAAAAATTCAAACACAATGACTATGCTAGAAACCTGAAAAGCTATAAAACTTTCATAATATTGATCTGGAAGTACTTATATCTTGCTGTGTGAGACTGATGAGTAAAGGCTGATGGTCCAGTATTATTTCTGACATTAATGCTAAAGCCCACTGAAAACAATTAATAAGAATAAACAGTGATAAGAATATAAGCACAGGTTTACAAGCTTCTTAATTTATACTTTCTACATGGTGGTGGTGATACCTTTGTTATTCCTATGTACAATCCTATTCACTTAACTGCATATGTAGATAAGGCTCTATCTATGTCTAAAACTGCCATCAGTCTAAAAGTTACCATCTCTTTTGAAGGTACTACTTAAATAAACAAAATGAGCATAAGAACATTACTGTAGAGTATTGTATATTTTTAAAACTTAGAATTCACTAAGACATTAAAATAGCAAAATAAATACTAAATTGCATTCCGTACAATATTATATAAACCAGTTACATCATTCACTGTGTGTGAAATAGAAGAAGCTACTGTTAAAAGAAAATATTTCTAGTCAAGACAGCACATGCAGAATTCATTAAGGACTTGCATGGGTTTCCAGTAGGTAATGTCCATGCCCATCTAAACTTACTTTTTCACTGACGGCAAAAATCCATAAACTGGCTTTGAGATGATCTTTTGACCACCTCTCACATCTGATTTTCTGATTTGAGGTTTGACCTCCCTATCATCAACATTTATGTGAGTCAGAATACCTGGATTTGCATTCAAATTGCCTTTTTTTTTTTTTTTTTTTTTTTTTTTTTTTAAAGCAAGGAGTTCTATTTCCCTCTAAAGGTTTATATTAAAGAAGCTATTTGGGTTCTTATATATGGTCTCATTAGGCACCACACTGTTTCTTTTCTTATTTTATTGCTGATAAGCTTAATTGAAAAACAGTGGGGCAGTGCTGTGTGCAAAGTAAAGATACCATTGCTTCTACATCTCTATGTCTTGAACAAAGGGCAAATATTAGAAACTTGTATTCATTTCTACACAACAAAAAGTGAGTATTCATGGGAAAGTGCAGCCATTTTTCAGTGAGTGAGCGAAGGAAAACTCCACAGGCAAAGAACACATTCGTTGGCTGGCTGAGTACAGATATCTTAGAGTGGCAGGTGTTACAAAAAGGTGTTATGACTGACAAACAGAACAAACCAGCACTATTACTGAGAAAATAATTACAAAATATTAATGAGTAGTTATTTCCTTTTACAGTGCCTAGTTGCTGTATAGACACTTAAGGCTATTCACCGTTTATTGAACATCTTCAGAATGCAGAAACCTTCACTGAACAGCAGGATTTTTCTGATTGCCTACGAGGGCTTACCCTTTTCTTTCCTGCAATCAATCTCCTTAGCTTTTTGTTTCAAATAACAAAAGGCTCAGTTGGAACTGGAGCTACTCTAAACACCATCAACAATTATAAATGTAGAAGAAGACTTCATCTCATGTGCATAATACTTCTAATTCTTTCATAGTTTATTTTCCTTTCTGCTGTTTATCAGTTCCCCATTTCACAAGCTGACTGATCATGATCACGTTTCACAAAGAGACTGAGGCTTCAAAGGTATTCAGTCTTCACAGTTTCCATAAAAATCTGCAGCTGGGAGTCCTGAAGGGTACAAAATGAACAAGTCTTCCATTAGTCTGCAGCATGATTTCAAAATTACAGTATAGACATAGCACTCACCTTTGCTGTTTGAGTGTCCTGCCAACTAATCAGCACATGTATTGTCTCAGTGCATGTTGCCTCTTGTTCAGGTGGCAGTGGGAGGACATAAGGAGAAATTGAGATTTCTGCAAGGGGATGATGAATCAAAGAATATGCTGGCTGGAAAAAAATAAAATACAAGGAATGTTAGAGAAAGACAGAGGTATAATGAATAAAGTACAGGACCAGACCTATCATGATGAGCATATCTGAGGGACCTGAGAAGACTGGTTTGTCCAATCTAGGCTTTTTTATTGAAGCTGTTTGCAAAACATTTTATCCATAAATCTCAAGGAAAATAACAATAATAATAATAATAATAATAATAATAATAATAAAATAAATTCCACAAGAGAGAAGAGAGTGGAGAACTTGAAAATTTGAATCTCATTCTCCACTCTTTGACAATGTGCAATGAAATGACTGCAAATGTTTCCAAATATATGCATTTATTTTGAAGTATTAATGGAAAACCTATGGGATAATTTTCATCTTTCCAAAGAATTTTCACTCATTGACTGAGGTCACATATATTTGCTGTCTCCTTTAGATGTCAGACAGATATACTGACTAACAAAGATACACAGATCTAGCAGAGCAATGCCTAAGTGCTCATAGATAGGTTTGTGAAGAGATTAAGAGCTACAGCAAAAGAGAAGGAGAGAGAGACAATATCTTTCAGGAAAGTCTTAAGCAAGCAAACAAGCAAAAGATATTGCTGGAACAAGAACCAGATATGTCAGAGTTCCATTTGTTTCATGACACAGAGTACCCAGAACCTGCCCAGGCACGCTGAACATTCCAGTCTGCCTGTAAAATCACCAATAAAGGGCATCAACCATATAAATGAAGAAAAATAAAATCAGTGCAGTATGTTAAGATGATGAATACCACTGTGAAGCTTTACAATGAAAAGCAATTCAATAAAGACATCCTGTCAAGAACTTCTATTTTAAAAAGGTCTTCTGTGGTATAAAATAAAATAAAATCAATTTTTTTAAAAAAAAAAAAAAAAAAAAAAAAACCATAAAAGTTCTTCAGACATTTTAAAACTTCAAATATATTCTGACTGATGGGAATGTCAGTTTCTTCCACTTTACAGTCCCCTAAGTACGTTAGTCAGTTTGTCTTTAATTATACTGATTAAGTTAGCTGTGTAGATCCATTCCTATCCACCTCAGCACCCACTCCTCTTTGCAAATACTCCACACTGCCAATGTAGGTATAAACAAGAGGGAAGAGCATGATGTCTGCCTCCACCTTAATTATGTATAGAGATGGCAGGAGGAGGAGAGAGCAGTGCTGTTTTCCAGAAAGTTACTGTTTTTCAATTACTGCAATGTGGCCTACAGCCTGCTTTGAGATGGCTTTTGTCAGAGACTGAGTTCTTCAGTCACACCCAGGTACAATGCAACTAATTAGACAGGGTATGGGTCGAGTCCTACTAGCTCTGCTGGCAGGCTCCACTTAGGAGACTTTTCACTGTAACACCCCAAACTGCCAGTTGGTACAGGTTGTTTTAGCTCCAATACGGCATCACAGTGCTGCTCAGGCATGGATGTAGTTTTCATGAAGGCATACATGAGCAAGTAATTCTTCCTGGAACTAGGAGTGTGGAGGTAACCAGAAGCAAATTCAGATCAACTCCAAAAACTGTTTCATCTGCTTTATAAGGATTCCATATTAAGATTTAACAATACTTATTAACCCAGAGAAAAGTAAATTGATTTTAATTACTGTTGCCTTAATAAAGCAAAAATAGTTGTGTTGTTCTACAGATGCGTTTAAATGACTTCACTGAACTCATCAAGACAATGCTCTAGCACTCCCACAAAAAAAAAAAAAAAAAAAAAAAAAAAAGTGTTTGACGGGTCTGCACAATATAGCTTTATTTTACATACCTAATATTTCATGTTGAGAGTCTGGTAGGAAAAAAATTGAAGCCTTATATCTCAAAAAGTAAGGGAAAGAGGTGAGGACATACCAATATAAAACAAAACAGGATTATCAAGCTCTTCTTTACCTATGATTATTGATTTTCGGTAGTTTTCATACTGTCATTCATGGTGGATAAAGTTAATTTTTGCTGTTTTGTATTTATATTGCATGTCGTCTTTACTATCATTAATCATAAGCATAATTGTCATAAGAACAGAAATTTCTTTTTCCAGATATTTCATTCTAAAATATAATTATACAGACTTCCTCCTGTTAATGGCAAGAATTCTAATTACTTCAGAATGAAGTTATTATTCATAAACTTCAGACTTGTAACACACATGTTTACAGTAGATGGAAATTATTACAGAATGTATAATTTATTTGCCAAAGTATTTAACTACTCTGTTTTTGGCCTCTCCCCTTACAAAATGATGAAGTGCTCAAGTCCCTGTTTACTCAGAAACATTTGAGTAGAAATCCTCCTTCAATGACAATGGGCATTCAGATTTTCTGCCTGTAAATATACTACAGCTATGGTGTCTGTAGGGAGTCCCCCAAAGAAACTACAGTAATTTATTTAGCAGCAACTTCATTTTAACTGATTTTGAGTCAGATAGTTCTCACAATGTTTAATGTGTATGAAGAATGGAAATGCAAACAGGTCCATGAGAAAAAAGAGGAAAATGATGAATTGAGTAATAATTTTCCAAATTTTCAAGGATAAATTGTAAAAGAAAAGTGTTGCACACAGGGTCTGTTTCCCCAGGAAAATCCTTGAATTTAGAGAGAAAATACAGTTATTAAAATTATCTTTTTATTGTCATAGACAACCACCCTTTACCACATCCATAAATCTTGAACTCTTGTATTTTTTCAAAAATTGTGTCCAAGAAAGGAGTATATGTGATATGAACTGACTTCAGGAAAAGAAACACAAAGTCAAAATAAATAAATAAATAAATAAATAAATAAATAAATAAATAAATAAATAAATAGCTGAAGTAACTCCCAAGAACAACTATGAAAAAGCTGTAAGACTGAGGAATAGAGAGGGAAATAACCATTTTATTTTATTTTTATTGTATTTCATTTTGTCCTTGTTCTCAGAACAAGTAAAATAGAAGAACAGGAAAGTATACAGTCCTTTACTTTTTGTCTTTTGGAATCCAAGCCTCATATTAAAACTATCTTCTGAAGAAGCAGATTACTGTAACCAATTTCAAAACTTTCAGCAATATCTTCATAAGTAAGTTTTTAATAACTCTAAAGATGATAAATATTCTGAAAACATATTAAGTCTTAGTTTATACAAAAGTAGCTTAATTGTCTATTCACAGTGAGCTTATACAGTGGGTATAAACAATACACTACTTAGTTTTATCATTCAGCTTATGAAGAAAACAAATGGATTGATAAATGAATTAATAACTGAAGTTCTTTGTAAGTGTACAAGGATGAAAAGCAGGAGGAATTCTGTCATAGTAAGCACAGAAACGCATGCTTCCAGATAATTCTTAGATAAAAAGGGGGAAGGAAATTAAATAAAAATAAAATAAAATAAAATAAAATAAATAAAATAAAATAAAATAAAAAATAAATAGAGAAAAAAACTACAAGATAAACAAAAATAATCTCGGTATACTGGATAGAAAATAACACCCTAATGCCTTCTGGCATTTTCTAAGATTTTACTGGAAAAAAATGTAAAAAAATATATTTTTTTATTAGAAGATCTGTTATGAATTATTCTTTTCACTCTTTTCATTATTAAAATCTTTTCAAACAAGAAGGCTCTTATTAGAGTACCATGGCTCTATATTGTAATTTATTTCCTTTTATGGCCCTGGTAACTATAGGTACTTCATATTATTGCATAAATATCAGCAGGGTTTTGAGCAGTCAGAATATGAGAATTAACGTCTGTGAAATTTTATGTGCTTAATGGACTAAAGTGAGTATATTGTGTTTACAGATCTCCATGAGCAAAAGATTCAGCTGTTCTGTGTTTCAAAACTCAGTGACCTACCTGTTATAATCTTGTCTTTGATTCTTGGTGCTCTAATGGGGGACAGGAAAGGAGGAATGGGAACAGAAGGAAGGCTCTTCAAATGGTCTTTTTTCTGTCTGTTACTTATTTAGAGCAAAAGTGTAATGAATGCAAAAGATATAAGAAAGTAAAGCATATGTGAAAGGTAAGTAGATGTAGAAGTTAACAGGAATGTACAGAAGACTTACAAGATACCTGGAATGTAAGGACATTTGTTTTGTGAAGATGCCTAGTAAATGGCTATTCAACATTAAAGAAGCAGGGGTGGGGTTGGGGGAGTAAGGTGGGATTAATAAATTCAACACCCACATGGATATTCTAACAAAACAAAAGAGAACAGAGAAAAGACACTGATTGATGGGTCAAGAAGGGATCACTTGAAGTCTTGTGGAGGTTCAGCCTTGCCTGATAAGAAGGGACAAACAAGTCTTCATGGGAAACAGCAAACTTATTTTGTGATATCTGAGGGGGACTTTTAGGATTATGGAAACCTTAATATAAGGCATTTTAAGGAGTCTTATGGAATGTCCAAAATATGCTATCAGATATTTAGGGGATGGATCATAAACAAGTAAAGGGAGGAATTCAGGTGGAACTGAATCTTTGGTGTTCACATTCAGCCCTAATGCTGCATGGCCCTACAAGTTGGTGGTACAGTAAACACAAAGGGGAGAAGAAATCCCTGTTTCTTGAAGTCCTCGAGATTCCTTTAACATCGTAGTAGAATAGTGCTCAAGAGGCTAGGATTGCTTTTTTTAAAACCCAATGGACTCCTTTAAAGAATTATAGGTGATGAAGGTGGACTCCTTTCGAGAATGATGAATGATATTCCAGACAATTGCTTTCCTATCAAATGCATACATAAAGTCAGATCACAATATGTAGCGGATATTTTCATGAGGTAATTTGAAGGAAATTAAAACTGTTATCCCTAATCTTAGGAAGGAATATTACAAACTTGAGTGATTTTCTTTCACACTTTATAGGATAACAAGTAGAGCTCATAGGCCCATTTTTGATGTCCACTGTGGACTGAAAGAATTTTCAGGGGGCATAAGACCTAATGTTTGTTCACTACTTCCCAACTTCTAGCCATCCTCAAGTTCTTCCTCAAATGCACCTTTTAGAAGACACTTACTTGATGAAAAAAAGACTTCTGCACTTCTTTAACACAAGTCACTTTTTTAATTTTCCCAACTCTTTGTAGAACTACAAATTATATTTTTCCAGCTTAATATTTATCCCAATTTATTTCTTAACCAATGAAGAACCAATTTCTTAACCCCTAATGAAGAATGATGTAGTTCTATAAATGTTCTACTATTGATCTTTTATCATTTATGACTTTTCTTTCACTAATAGTACTTTTATTTCTAGTATCAGTGAATTTTCCATCTGTGCAGCTTCAAACTAAAACCATATACCCAACTTCTACATTGACAGTACAAAAAAAAAAAAAAAAAGCCTAACTGTCCATAATACTTCATATTGGGGGAGTGGAGAGGCAGGTGACCTATTCTCCGTAATCACCAGTGACAGGACCTGCAGGAACGGTGTTAAGCTGAGGCAGGGAAAGTTTAGGCTGGACATCAGGAAGAGGTTCTTCACTGAGAGGGTGATCGTACACTGGAACAGACTCCCCAGTTAAGCAGTCACTGCACCAAGCCTGTCAGAATTTAAGAAGCGATTGGACTGTACACTTCATCACATGGCCTAAACTTTTGGGTAGACCTGTGCGGTGCCAGGAGTGGGACTTGATGATCCTTATGGGTCCCTTCCGACTCGGGATACTCTATGATTCTATTATTCTATCATATTCAGTATCCTGTTCATGCTCTGCTTATACCTTCATTCTCCTTCAGAGATATATTTTTTTTTTCCCCCAAACAAATCTCTGTTCTTGCCTTCTTTTACATATGATGATTCTGTATGTGTTTACAATGAAATGATTGAGACTGTGTTACAGTTTCATTAATATCCTTGCCTACTTGATTTAATGAAAATGTTACAATATTGAGCACTTTGAAAATTGTTCCTATACTATATCATGCATATCTCCATACCCAGATACCCAGATACACAGATATCTCCATACACAGATACATATTCATCTAGTCAGCAAAGACAAGTAGATCCTTCCAGGGCATGGCTGAGCACATTGTGACAAAGCCAGCTAAGGCAGAAAGTATAAATCACCTTCTAAAAGTGTCAGTCATTCTCTAAGTAACTGTTGAGAAAGTCCAAGTGACTAGACTAGACACCTAATTTAAAACACCAAGGTGAACTTTACATTCTCTGTCAATGTTGGATACTAACTGCCCATAGCTATCAGTGTATTAGAACGTCTCAGTCAATGCCATATACTTGTGTCTCTTAAAGGCACGGCACCCAAACAGCCTAAGAGCTGTTTCCTCCTTTTCTTACCTCCTTACTTTGTTCATCAGCGAGAAAAAACATCATTTTGACTGAAAAGTAACATAAATGATTGAAAATCAATGAGTAAGCATGCATTGCTCTGGATGAGGAAGAATGGGTAAATATCAGCAAAAGACTGTGAAGGTAGATATGGGATCTTCACGTTATATCTTGTTTTTAGTGCCTCCCCTGTATATCCAGCAGAACTAGACAAAATTTAATCAAAAGATTGAGGTGAAATTATTGTTGCATGACATTTGTACTTGTTTTTCATTTTTGCATCTAACCATGAATTCCACTGCTCCATGTAATGACCAGCACTCACACGATGCTGCAAAGGAAGCTGAAAACCATAAAGATCAGCCCCAACCTCTCCTGAAAACCTGTGTGCAGTTTGATTTGGGAGGATTGACTTAGATCTATTACATTAATGCCCATTTCCATTTGATCCCTGTTACTGACAGCTTGATAAAATATGGATGAGTCTTAAATAGGGAAAAAATAATAAAAAAAAGGAGCTCGTATACTATATAATAGTGGAACCTTGCCAAAACATGGAAGTCCACAGCTATACCCTATTATACTGAAGAAGAATCTTCTCTTTCCCAAAATTACTGCTGTGGGAAAACTTTACATGTTTGCAAGTACTGATTTATAGCAAAGTACAGAATTTGGAGAACAAAACCTGTTTTTGAGTGAGCTCTATCTACAACACTCTCTGGAATATTACTGTAGTAAATGCCAGCTTCTTTTTAAACTTTTGATTATAAAATAGGAGACATCTATAAACATAACAACATTGAGAGAGATATCATATCACTGAAACATTTGCTTTAAGTGGTTTTATATTAAAGATTTGAGTAGCTGTGCACTATGTGTCAGCTCTAGGAAGGCTTAGATAAATGGGACAGCTGGGAAGATACAAAATAGAACAGGAAAAATTCACATTCAGACCAAGCCTTTAGCTTAGCACACAGCTTGGGTTATGTTTAAACTTCAAGTTCATTTATGTTATTTGTGTAGAAAGCTATTTGTGAACTTTTTATTTCCTCAGTTACCTTTTTCAATAATACTTTTGTTCATACTTCAGATTTTAAAACCAGGGTAGTAACATGAAGGGGTATCTATGGAATTTTTTTCTTTGATTGCATATTCAGAGCTCAGAATTATATCACAGATTTCATTGAAAATATGACATAATCACAAGTTGCTCAGGAATTTATTTTAGTTAAGTGCTTTATTTGAATATCCAAATGTGTTTGTAAAGAACCCAGTTTTGAGATCTTTATTTCTTTTACACGAATACTACAAAACAATAGCTGAACCCAGTTCACTTTGATTGCATGGCAGGGTCAACAGTATTCTGCCCTAAAACAAGCTGTTAATTATGAAAATTCCTTTCCAATTGGCTTATCTTTCCAGGGGTTTTAATCATGTAGGCCAGTTCTAAGGATAGGGGTCCTATTAGGATGCATTCATAGCTGTGGTCTGATCATCTTTCATATCCTAGGAGACTCCCTACAATAATATCTCTAGGGCTAGAAGAGAAAATATGGCTGCAGGAGTGGTGGAGGCTGAAGGAGGTGTATATAAATATACAATAGAAGCAGGTTATTTTTAATCTTTATGTATGGTTTTAATGAGACTCAGCCCTTCAGAGCCACCACATAAAAATAAAATGTAACTTTAATTTTTATAACTGATTTTTATCTTCCGTTTAAGATATTTTCTTGGTTGTGTGACAGAATCCTAGGCCTTGATTTCAGCATTCCTATGTCTGCAAACTATCTTATGGAAGAGCTCTTTCACTGCTTCGCCTTTGATATTTTTCTTTAATCCACTGTTATAACCGTGTCCACATCTAACATATAGAAGTCTTTAATGAAACTTATATTAAAAGAAAAAAAAAAAAAAAAAAGGAGATTCCAATTCAGCATTTTAAATGCTATTTTTTAGTGTTTTAATCAAGACAAGAATCTGAAAATGTCATTGATGATTGGTTGAAATAAATCATTTCATAACACTTTACTTGGAACTATTTGGTTTTGGTTTTAGGTCCTTGAAGTAGTTTTGAAAGAATGAATAGCTAGATTAAGAGAAGGAGTAACAATAACAGTAATAATAATAATACTAGTCAATCTGCTGCACAGCATCTGAATGTAGGCATAACCAGGATGTCCAAAAAGCCATGCTTAGCTTTGACCATATTTCAAACCCTGTGGGAGTGAACAGGAGAGGGAGCTATCATCATATAAAGACAAAGTTAATTACCATGCATACGGAACATGAATGTCTCACAGATGGTGTGAGTGGCCTAACATCCAAGCTACAAATACATTTCTCATTGTCTGTCTCTCCGTTTTATTGAATATTTAAAGAGCCCATGTTGAGGTGACTGGAAAACTGGTCGAGATCGATAACCTCCTCCCTGCAATCAGAACATAGCCTATTGCACTAGCAGGAGGTGTGCCTGCAGATAGGAGTGCCTGCAGTCTGCTGTTGGGTAAAAGGAGGAGATGGCCTTCAGAGAGCTTTATGAAACTTCAATTTCTGAGTCTTCCCCACACAAAATTACACAGTGAAGGAATTCTTGAGTTCATGAACAATTTTACAATTATTGAAGCTGCAATTCTGGCTAAGAAACTTATTTCTAAAAATATTCTCAAGCACGCTGTTGTGCTCTACACAGTTACTGTGTGTTGACCCTAGACATATTTTTTTTTGTCTACATAATTTTAATTCAGTAGATTTGTGATACTGTACGTCATTCTTGATAGTATTTTAAGTAGCTGATAATGGCCCTTTACACATACCACTGAATTTTTTTACTTGTTCTTATCTGATTCTAATTCAGTAAAAATCAGCTGAATAGATACTTCCCAAAGTCAGTGTTTTGGTGTGGATTTAGAAGGTACCTAAGAAGTACTTTGAAAAGAAAGCTTTGGCAGCCTCATCATCCTGTGATTCTATGATCAAGCTACCTGAATAACTGAGTATAGTTTTAATTCTCCTGTTAATATATGCCAGCTTTCTTAAATGCAAAATAATATGGGAAAATAATATGGGAAAAGACTAAATGCTTCTTAATGTCTCTTCTACTCCATGGTTGTTTCATCCAGCCTTCCACTATGCTTCTGTACTCAAAGTTCATTGACAAAATCTTTCAGTTTCATGAGTTTGTGTATTTTTCTGTCTCTGTATAAACCATTCCCTCTTGAAAGTAATACATTCTCAGTATGTGCTAGGCCAAGATCATTCTCTTTGCTGCACTGGAGCAAGAATGTCATCCACTTAGAATACAGGAGACCCAAAATTAGTACCTCTGCTTCGCTTTTGCTTTTGTCAGAACAAAAATAGTTATAAATTTTGGGAAAAATTTGGTCTATAAGCAACATTATACCTGTGTATAAGCACATACATGAGCAAAGATACATGAACAAGCATAAGGAAAGTAATTTCTGAAATATTCATAATCTTCCTGTGAATAAAAAGGCTTAAGGGAACATTAATGATACTTACATGAATATGGAGCTTAGATATTAAAATTCATGAGGACCTGTCAACTGAACTGGTGCAAACTTTGTTTGCCAGAAATACATGATGACATTGCAAGCTGGCAAAGATGAAAGCAGCTCAAGTAAGCTCTTCCTCGTGCTATTTTATCCCTCAGAATGTCAAACAAGCTGTCTTTCACCAATCTGGAGCAACACACAAAGCATAATTCTACACTGTTTGGTGAAGGTGTTCTCCTGAGTGCAGGGGATGTGCCTCTTTCTCTGCTTCCTAGACACCAGACGGACTAGGATTTGGAATGACAGTAAGCTGCCAACCAAATTCTGTGTTTACTCAAACATACGTCGTCTTCTCTTCCAGATGACTTGCAGTGAAATTTAACAGGCGCCATCCATATGTTCACATTCATATTCCATACAATACTTGCACAGAATATCAGCAGGCCCCTTTCAGAAAGATCTAAAAGGCTTCCCTAACAAAGCAGGTATTATCAATGCAATATATAAATTAACCAGAAGAGTCACCAACCTGATAACAGGACTTTGCCAGTCAGGAATACAATGTAAAGACATAATAAAAACACTGCTATAACGATGAGTAATTTAAATTGTGGACCATGGAGAGATTGTACTTTACTGAGGAAGTTGATTCAAAAAATAGTTTAAAGTATGCAACTTTGTTACTAACAATTTTCTTACAAAAAACAATGAATCTGTCCTCTTCTGCAGCAAATCCTGTGCATAACATGATATATTAAATGCAAACATCTGGTATATCTGAATCCACAGATGGTAAAGATAGTGGACTAGAAAACCTGAAATATTTTTAATATAACTTTTATTAAGTTAAAGTATTACCTCTCACATCTAGAGATTTTGTTCTTTTTTGTTATGCAGTGAACCACACTGAAATTACTTTTTCAAAGGCCTCAAGTTATTTCAGAAAATTCTCGGTAATGTTTTGCACTGAATACTAAACAGATGCTTGACTGAACAATTCGCTGAAAGACTTATTTTGAGGCACAAATAAGAATCCTAACTTTTCCCTCTCTTTGGACAGCTGAGCCTCCACACTACCACTCTCACTCCCCCTCCTCAAAGTAAGAGGGCGAGCAAATCAGATTCAAAAGGGCTCAAGGGTTGAGATAAGGACAGGGAGATTACTCAACAATTGTCACGGGCAAAACAGACTCAGCATAGGGAGACTACTGTAATTTTTTACCTATTACTAACAAGCTAGAGCCTTGAAAAAATAAAAACAAACTAACAACACCTCCCCCCATCCACCCTCTTCTAACGCCAACCCCTGAGTGGCACAGGGGAACAGGGAATAGGGGCTACAGTCAGTCCCTAACGCTTTGTCTCCACCACTCCTTCACAGTCACTCTCTGCCCCTGCTGCATGAGAGGTCCCTCCCACGGGATGCCGTCCTTCCCGAACTGAGCCTGCGGGGGCTGCCCACAGGCAGAAGCTCTTAAGGAACTGCGCCCACATGGCTCTGTACCACAGGGTCCATCCCCCAGGAGCAAACTGCTCCAGCACGGGTCCCCCACGGGTGGCAGCTCCCCCCAGACCCCCTGCTCCCTCCACAGGCTGCAGCTCCAGCCCGGAGCCTGTTCCTGTGGGGGCTCTCCATAGGCCGCAGCCTCCTCCAGGCCACATCCACCTGCTCTACCAGGGGCTCCTCCACGAGCTGCAGCATGGAGATCTGCTCCATGTGGGACCCATGGGCTGCAGGTGGGACAGCCTGCTCCACCAGGGGCCTCTCCACCAGCCGCAGGGGAACTTGTGCTGTGTGCCTGGAGCACCTCCTGCCCTCCTTGTGCTTTGACCTGGGGGTCTGCAGCGCTGCTTCTCACTCCTTGCTCTCCTAGCTGCTGTGGCACAGCAGTTTTTTGTTTGTTTGTTTGTTTGTTTTTCCCTTAAGTCATCTCTCCAACTGGTGCAAACAACATCGCTTATTGGCTGGGCTCTGGGCAGTGGCAGGTCCCTTCAGTGCCAGCTCAAACTCTCTCCTAACATGGGGCAGCCTCTGGATTCTTCACACAGAGGTCACCCCTTCAGCTCCCCACTACAAGCCCTTGCCACGTAAACCCAACACAAAGCATTCAGCTAACAACTTCAGACAGCCCATCTGGTAACATCAACAGCCTAGATTATCACTTATCCTTGTTGTCAGTGATCACAGGATGGTTATGGCCAGTGGAATAGAGATCTGTAGCACTTCATCATAATGAGAAAGTCACTAAAACTGTTTATGAAAATTGATACCCTCTCAATGCAAGAGACAATTCTGAACATAAAAATGGGTATTTTTAAGTTCCAGAATAACGATAAAAAAGGAGAGAATACCTGATCCAAGGAAGGGGCAGGACAGAAGTTAGGGCCTCCCTCCTATGTCATTTCTCTGGGACAGAATTTAGTTATATCAGACAATTTTCACTGTTTCCAGATCCCATTTGACAAAAATAATCATCTACATCTCAGAAGAGATAGTTGTCATTGCCCATCTTTGATGTGCAAAGTTCAAAACTCCTTTTTGAAACAAATAATATCTAATCTATATGGAAATTTCCTAAGTGGAAAAAACTTCACTGGATAAAACGCCTTACCCCAAAAATGTCAGTTGTTAGTGTCGTCACTTATGGAATAAGATAGGGACAGATGTTCTCAGTTAGTTCTCCAATAGTTAGGTGTCTTAAACTGCAGTATGTAAATAACTATTTCTTTATTATTATTATTATTATTATTATTATTATTATTTTCCCAGCAATAGCAAATTTGGATAGCAGTTCAAATTTTATCTTAGTGCTTTGGACAGGAAAATGATAAATTAAAAATAAGAGGGAGGAAGGGCAGGAAAGAAAAGAGGAAGAACGTGATCTGGCTAATCACAAGTTACTGTGTCATATTTTGATACATTATCTATTAAATTATATAAAAATATATGTCTAAAAATGAGGACATATACATATACATATATATATGTCAACTGATCTTTCTTCATAAACAAGTATTCCTGTCCTTCAATATGTTAGATATCTATTTGATTCAGAGAAAAATGTCATCCATTTTATGTTTAAAAAAATATCCATGATAATTTCTGAATATGAGTATTTACATGCCTTTCTTTTTCTTACATTAGTGCTTGAGAGCAGCATGCACAACCATGGTAGCTTCACTTCTGTCCAGATGTGAGCTTTTAAGCATTTGAACATTAAATTTCAGAATTTAATTTGAAATTTCCATAAATATGGAAAAATAGTCTCAAGTAGCAGGATTCACAGTTAGCATTTTACAGGTGAATAGAGAAATAGCAAAGGTGTTCTTTTTCAGGCAAATTTCTTGCAAATAAGTGTTTGTGTCCCAAAATATTTTCTTATAAAATCAACTGACATGGCATCTTAAAAACATGCTATCTCTGAAGCCTGCTGCACATTTACCTGGATTATTATCCTCACTTGACTGTTGCACTCTTAATAGTGTTTTCAGGAAAGAAAAAAAGATCATCTGAAAGCTTAGAGTAATATATGTCTGCCTCTTTCTTGTGACCTAGAAAGTCAACTGACCTTTATTTCATAAACAAGTAGTCCTTCAATGTCATGTTACCAAAACTCATCATCCTGCACTGGAGAAAGGTCTTGATTATAATTTTATACCTGTGCAAGCAAACCGGTCAGCTATTAACTGTCAAGCATTTCTATTAAATCTATACTATTTGGAAGTAGGTTTCAGTGTATGTGTGCATACAGATATACACAAACTATCATTCTGGTTTCTGCAGGAAATGCATTACCATCATTTTGCACAGCAGAAGAAAAAGTCACATTTATCTACATGGGAAATGGCTATTAATCTTAAATGCAGTGAACATTAATACTACTAAATTTGGTTTCATTAATAATGTGGTGTTTCTCACAGGTTGGGCCCAATCTGGTTTGTGCTATACCAGGCATTATAGAAATATGTAATTCAAATTTGTCTCAGCACCAAGATTTTCTCATTTGCTATGTATTAGCTGTTTTACTAGTAATTTCTGGCTTTACAACTAAATCTATTAATGCAACTCACTTCCAGGAAAATAATAATAATAATAATTTTCAATAAGAAAATATACATTCCTTTGGGAAATTCGTCTTGCAAGTCTGAGTGCCCATGTTTTGACTTGGGTGAGTGTGACCCAATTTCTAGTGAAGGACCTGGTGCTTCTAAGGCCCTGGTCTTCCACTAGTGAATTCTGCATTGATCAGGCCATACTAGGATCTTGGAACACAGTCATTTGAGAGCACAATTACATACTGCTTGAGACTGCTTACAGCATGATGTGCAGACTTATCCCATTTGTAGACATTTTCTCTTGGGAAATGTATGAACTTGTGGGTCTTCCTTGAAAACTCCACCTTGCAAAGTCAACATGAAGACAGATGACTAGCATTATTATAAGCTACAGCATGAGAAGGAATTTAGAATAAGAATTTCTATATAGAATAATGGGAACCTCACATTTCGCTTGTTTTGAATGTTTTCCAGCTGCCCAATAGCTCATATGCTGAATGATACAGAACATTCTAGGCCCTTCACCCAACTATCATTACCTAATTATTCCCTCTTCCACATAAGAGGTCTCTGTAATCTTCTTCATAGCATTAAGATCTGATAAAAAGAATAGAGAATAATCTACATATAAATGCTAGTAAGATTCAATATTTTCCAGTTTTTCAGCTGTCTACTGCAATTTTCTGTGTAAGAAATAACTGTTGAATGAAGGTTTGGTAAGCATACTATTTTTTTTTAAATAACTGTTTAAATAATTATAGGATCATATAAAATCATAGAATCATTTAGGGTAGGAAAGGCCTCTTAAGATCTACAAGTCCAACCATTAATCTAGCACTGCCAAGTCTACCAGTAAACTATGTCCCTTTTTTCCTTTTTTTCTTATTACACCACTATAATTCCCATTGTTATTGTTTGTTATTAAAATGTCATTCTTTTTTCTCTTGTCATGAAAAATCTCTCAGTTAATGTAGAGCTATCATATCCCTACAGAAATCTGATGTTATAAAAACACTTATTTGTCAAATGCTGGTTTAAAAAATGTATTGAGACATTGAAAGATATACTTTTTAAAAATCAAAATAAAAGAGACATTGCCATCTATAACTGTTTGAATTTTGGTATAAATATTCTTCCTGATAATATAAAATTTAATGTAATGGATTTGGAACATGAAAGTTAACTGTTTTGCTTAGCTTCACATGATTCATAATTTTTGTGTGATACCATTCAACAAAGAATTTTCTCGAACTCCAGTCATAGATTCATTCTTAAACAAAATTTAAATAAACTGCTTTACTTTTGTGAAAGACTAATTCAGTACAGAGAGTATTTATGCATGTAATTACAGTTAATGCTGCTTGGGGGTCATCCCTTTCAAAGTTCTGCAAAGGAGTAGAAGAAATACATTATTAGTTTTAATCAATCTTCAGTTTAACAAAATATTTGTTCAATTTAAATATATTCTCCAACAAATTATCACTCCTTGGCATTATTTGTGCTGAGCATGAATCCACCAATTGCACTGTTTCCATGTAGACATGTAACATTATAAAACATTATTTTCTTATTTTTCTTTTCATATTTTATTTTTACTATACATAAACAGAATGAATGTTTCCCAGACAAAACCATAGTAATCAGAAAATGCATTGTTTATTTGTGTTAACAACTGACAGCAATCCAGCAACACTTAGACAGTGTTCCCTTCAGGAATTTCCACCATCATCTGACTAGGCAATGCTAGGGTCAAGAAGAGGCATTGAACAAATGAATATATGAAATATTTTGGTATATAAAAGATATAGGTATTCTGTACTGTCTTCCAGCTGTCTTGCAGTGAGATAGGAATCACAGTTATGGAAATGTTAATGTTCTAAGCAGATCTTAATATGGAGATCTTAAGATCTTCTTGGTGAACCCAAGAAATAGCAAGAGGTTTGGAAAGTGAAAAAGACAGCTCATTTCAGACACTGTAAAACAGATAGTAGGTACAAACAGGGAGCATTCAGAAGGTAATTCTGGGTCCCAACTGTCCCCAAGGGGAAAACGGATCCTGGCCCAGGAGCTGGCAGGGCTCATTGAGAGGGCTTTAAACTAGGTAAGAAGGGGGGCGGGGATGAAACAAAGCCTGTTGGAGGTGTGCCAGGGGGAACAGTGGCAAGGCTGGGGGAGAAGGCTAAGGCTCAGCTGAAGTGCATCTACACTAATGCACGCAGCATGGGCAACAAGCAGGAGGAGCTGGAAGCCATTGCGCAGCACGCAGGCTATGACTTGGTTGCCATCACGGAAACGTGGTGGGACCACTCTCATGACTGGAGTGTTGCAATGTCTGGCTATAGGCTCTTCAGAAGGGACAGACAGCACGGAAGGGGTAGTGGAGTGGCTCTCTATATTAGAGAGTGTTTTGACGTCGTTGAACTTGAGGCTGGGAATGACAAGGTGGAGTCGCTATGGGTTAGGATCAGCGGAAAGGACAACAAGGGAAGCATCCTGGTGGGGGTCTGTTATAGACCGCCAAACCAGGATGAGGGGACGGATGAGGAGTTCTACAGGCAGCTGGCAGAAGCTGCGAAATTGTCAGCGCTTGTTCTTGTGGGGCACTTTAACTTCCCAGACATATCCTGGGAGCACAACACAGCCCAGAGAAAGTAGTCCAGGAGGTTTCTGGAAAGCGTGGAAGATAACTTCCTGACGCAGCTGGTTGGTGAGCCTACCAGGGGAGGTGCCCCGCTAGACCTTCTGTTCACTAACAGAGAAGGACTGGTGGGAGACGTGCTGGTCGGGGGCTGTCTTAGGCAGAGTGACCACAAAATGGTAGAGCTCTCGATACTCGGCGAAGTCAGGAAGGGGATCAGTAAAACTGCTGTCTTGGACTTCCGGAGGGCTGACTTTGGGCTGTTCAAGACACTGGTTGGCAGAGTCCCTTGGGAGGCGGTACTGAAAGACAGAGGAGCCCAGGAGGGCTGGGCGCTCTTCAAGAAAGAAATCTTAACGGCTCAGGAGCGGTCTGTCCCCACGTGCCCAAAGACAAGCCGGTGTGGAAGAAGACCGGCCTGGCTGAGCAGAGAGCTGTGGCTCGAGCTTAGGAAAAAAAAAGTGGGTTTATAATCTTTGGAAAAGAGGGCGGGCCACTCAGGGGGACTACAAGGATGCTGCGAGGCGGTGCAGGGACAAAATCAGAAAGGCCAAAGCTCATCTGGAGCTCAATCTGGCCACTGCTGTTAAGGACAACAAAAAATGTTTTTATAAATACATCAAAACAAAAAGGAGGACTAAGGAGAATCTCCACCCTCTACTGGATGTGGGGGGAAACTTAGTAATCAGAGATGAGGAAAAAGCTGAGGTGCTTAACGCCTTCTTTGCCTCAGTCTTTAACAGCAAAACCAGTTGTTCTCTGGACGCCCAGTACCCTGAGCTGGTGGAAGGGGATGGGGAGCAGAATGTCGCCCCCACAATCCACGAGGAAATGGTTGGCGACCTGCTACAGCATTTGGATGTATGTAAGTCGATGGGGCCGGATGGGATTCACCCGAGAGTACTGAGGGAACTGGCGGAGGAGCTGGCCAAGCCGCTTTCCATCATTTATCGGCAGTCCTGGCTATCGGGGGAGGTCCCACTTGACTGGCGGCTAGCAAACGTGACGCCCATCTACAAGAAGGGCCGGAGGGTAGACCCAGGGAACTATAGGCCTGTTAGTTTAACATCAGTGCCAGGGAAGCTCATGGAGCAGATTATCTTGGGTGTCATCATGCAGCAGTTGCAGGGCAAGCAGGCGATCAGGCCTAGTCAGCATGGGTTTACGAAGGGCAGGTCCTGCTTAACGAACCTGATCTCCTTCTATGACAAGGTGACACGCTTAGTGGATGAGGGAAAGGCCGTGGACGTGGTCTACCTTGACTTCAGTAAGGCATTTGACACCGTCCCCCACAGCATTCGCCTCAGGAAACTGGCTGCTCATGGCTTGGATTGGCGCACACTTTGTTGGGTTAAGAGCTGGCTGGATGGCCGGGCCCAGAGAGTTGTGGTGAATGGAGTCAAATCCAGTTGGAGGACGGCCACTAGTGGAGTCCCCCAGGGCTCGGTACTGGGGCCAGTCCTCTTTAACATCTTCATCGATGATCTGGACGAGGAGATCGAGTGCACCCTCAGCAAGTTTTCAGACGACACCAAGTTAGGTGCGTGTGTCGATCTGCTCGAGGGTAGGAAGGCTCTGCAGGAGGATCTGGATAGGCTGGACCGATGGGTCGAGGCCAACGGTATGAAGTTCAACAAGGCCAAGTGCCGGGTCCTGCACCTGGGGCCCAACAACCCCAAACAGAGCTACAGGCTGGGAGATGTGTGGATAGAAAGCTGCCTGGCAGAGAAGGACCTGGGAGTAGTGGTTGACAGTCGGCTGAATATGAGCCAGCAGTGTGCTCAGGCAGCCAAGAAGGCCAAGAGCATCCTGGCTTGCATTAGAAACAGCGTGGCCAGCAGGTCCAGGGAAGTGATTGTCCCCCTGTACTCGGCTCTGGTGAGGCCGCACCTCGAGTACTGCGTTCAGTTTTGGGCCCCTCACTACAAGAGGGACATGGAGGTGCTTGAGCAAGTCCAGAGAAGGGCAACGAAGCTGGTGAAGGGTCTGGAGAACAAGTCTTACGAGGAGCGGCTGAGGGAGCTGAGGTTGTTCAGTCTGGAGAAGAGGAGGCTCAGGGGTGACCTTATTGCACTCTACGGGTACCTGAAGAGAGGCTGTAGCGAGGTGGGGGTTGGTCTATTCTCCCACGTGCCTGGTGACAGGATGAGGGGGGATGGGCTAAAGTTACACCAGGGGAGGTTTAGGTTGGATATTAGGAAGAACTTCTTTACCGAGCGGGTTGTTAGTCACTGGAATAGGCTGCCCAGGGAAGTGGTTGAGTCACCATCCCTGGAGGTCTTTAAAAGATGTTTAGATGTAGAGCTTAGGGATATGGTTTAGTGGAGGACTTGTTAGTGTTAGGTCAGAGGTTGGACTAGATGATCTTGGAGGTCTCTTCCAACCTACACTATTCTGTGATTCTGTGATTCTGTGATTCTGTAATGCCAGCATCAATTTGCAATAAGGGGAAAGAGATTCCATGGTCTTGTGAGGACAATTAAAGAAATCGTGTAGTCAGAATAACTATCAGCATGCTAAGTTTGAACACCGAAAGAACATCAGTAATGGGACTGTCAGATGTGTGGTGGTGTTTGCATCAATCCAGTCTTCTGAGTATTCTCTTACTTGTAATACACCTCTTCATTAGTAATTAGAATCATAAATTATCACAGAACTTGCAGATAAGGAATCACATATTCTTACATAAGAAAACAGATAGTAAAACTTTCTGTGTACAACCTTAAGAAAATTGTAAGACAAGATAATAAAGTGAATATGAAGGGATAGAATGCTGAGAGGTGACATATCTAGCCATAACTAACATGCTGTTTTCCAGATTATTGAAGAACAATAACACTGACTACAGAAAATCAGGCCAACTATGAGCTCAGTTAGGAAAATATGTGTTTTTAAAAAGCAGTCACATTTTCCAAATGGCTTTCCTGTGTGCACCTAAACCAAAGATCCAGCCTTTTGTGATGTCTTCAGTAAGGTAGATATTGCAGTCATCAAAATCAGCATAGGATTACCAATTTTCAAAAATCAGCTAGCTTGTTTTACTGCCTGAAATGATGAAAATCCTGGTAAGAAACTGTAAGTGAGAAAATCTGTATGGAGGGTATCTTTGCTTAATTTTGCTGTGTATTATATATTCTAATAAGATACAGTAAGAGTGACTTGATCTTGTATTAAGGTTAAGAATCTTTTTACCAGTAGATCCAGTGGCATAAGACTTAGTTCTTTGTTCACAGAGTAGCAAAACATAGTGGTATCACAGAATCACAGAATAATCTAGGTTGGAAGAGACCTCAAGATCATCAAGTCCAACCTCTGACCTAACACTAACAAGTCCTCCACTAAGCCATATCCCTAAGCTCTACATCTAAACGTCTTTTAAAGACCTCCAGGGATGGTGACTCAACCACTTCCCTGGGCAGCCTATTCCAATGCCTAACAACCCTTTCGGTAAAGAAGTTCTTCCTAATATCCAACCTAAACCTCCCCTGGTGTAACTTTAGCCCATCCCCCCTCATCCTGTCACCAGGCACGTGGGAGAATAGACCAACCCCCACCTCGCTACAGCCTCCCTTCAGGTACCCGTAGAGTGCAATAAGGTCACCCCTGAGCCTCCTCTTCTCCAGGCTAAACAGTCCCAGCTCCCTCAGCCACTCCTCGTAAGACTTGTTCTCCAGACCCTTCACCAGCTTCGTAGCCCTTCTCTGGACTCGCTCGAGCACCTCCATGTCCTTCTTGTAGTGAGGGGCCCAAAACTGAACGCAGTACTCTAGGTGTGGCCTCACCAGAGATGAGTACAAGGGGACAATCACTTCCCTAGCCCTGCTGGCCACACTGTTTCTAATGCAAGCCAGGATGCTCTTGGCCTTCTTGGCCACCTGAGCATACTGCTGGCTCATCTTCAGCCTACTACCCAGCAATACTCCCAGGTCCTTCTCTTCCAGGCAGCTTTCTAACCACTCATCCCCAGCTTGTAGCACTGCTTGGGGTTGTTGTGCCCCACTATTTAAGAATAATCTAATGGGATAAAATTAGAGAAAAAAAAAAAAATCAGATAATATTAGAATATAGTGAGATACCATGCACAGATTTCTACACTGGCTTTCTGTTATGTAGAGAGAATAACCATCCAGCTATTGCCTTGTAATCTAGAGTAGAACTTAAGCCCACACAAGAAAACCAAATAGTAAAAAGGAAATTAACCATCTGCTTTCTATTAAACAAGAAATAAATGGCTTTCAAATAACATAGAATTATGCATCAGCCTCTAGTTACCTATGTTTCTTCTATAAAATTCCTGCATTTAAAAACATCATAAACTGTGTGCTACTTTAATACTCAAGTAGCTAGTAGAAAGTTCATATGTCATAATGGAAATTATGGACAAAACAAACAGGAAAAAAAAAAAAAAGTGAATGGAGAATAAGATTGTTTTTATTAAAAATCCTAGAGGAAGTTTTTGACTATGTCATATTATTTCAGAGTATGTCATGGGTCAAAGAAATCCAGCCATCACTAAGGCAGTCTATCCAATACTTCAAACGGGAGCAGGGATATACTGTACAGAAAGAGAGAAATTTGAGGCTAATGTTACATTTCAGAGATTTCAGAGTAAAATTACCCTCAGTGGGCATGATAAAATCTTTTGTGTCACGAAGAAAATCTCTAGCTTGGCAAAGTAGGCAGTGAGTCCCAGTCACACCTTCAATTTCCTACAGGCTGAGTTAGAACCATGATACTTCTGAAGCCTGGGTGTTTAAAAACTTTTGATTTTAAGCAACATTTCTTTCTTCCTGGGAAGCAGAGAATAGCAGTTTTTGTAGGGCACTGGCGAAAGTATGGCATTTTGAGGAACCAAACCCCACAACTGTACTTTTTCTACAGCTGTTTGCTATTAATTTCTCAAGATAACATGGGAGCATAAATTATTCTGAATTCTTTTTATCACAGCACAAGCATACCCCACTCAGATTTTTGCCCAACCATTGAAAAATGCCAGGGAGTACAACGAAAGGCCTCCAATGTTGGTTCAGTAAAAGCTTCTGTGATGCCTTCTCAGCAGAGTTTATGAACCTGTACACAATGTCATGGGCAAAATAAGAAATTGCCTACAGCAACTGTCTGTTGGAGCAACAAAGATGCAATGATCCTACTTTTCCAAAGTCCAGAAGAGGTAGGTTTGTAGATCTTCTGGCTGCCCTTTCAGTAGTAACAGTCTTAGAAGGTTAGGGAAGAGGAAAGAGCAAACACAGGGGGGGAAAGAGGATGACAGACTATACTAAAGCAGCAAGGACATCTAGAGGGTAGTATAATACACTGTATGGATTTATTAGCTTAGTTAGTTTATGGTGGCATGAGGACATCTTTCCTGTGCTTCACTGTGTGCTGTAGATGTCTCTGTACTCAGCTCCACCACCACCACTTCAAGAAGTTCTGCAGAGCTTACTAAATGGACTTTGTGAGTAATCACTAAATGAAATCCTAACAACACTGGAGGCTAGGCACTATATCTGTGATAATTTTGCAGTTGACAGAGTTTTAGCAAGGACAATTTCCAAACATATTTAAATATTAAGATATACTGCATTTCTTTATTGCAAAGTAAGTAAGCACAGATACCATTTTTCAGAAGGAAGAATCCACATGAGTAAAATATAAAGCCTCATCTCTCATGCATGCCAGCTTAACTATTTTCTGGGTGCACAATTTCTATATTTCTGGTGATAGTGCATAGAAAGAGTTTGAATTTTATATCTCAGTGGGATGTTCAGTAGAACTAGCAATTAGGAAAAAGGGAACAGATCTCCTGTGAGATAACTGAGAGTCTTTGAACATGGATCCCCATGGTGCAGTTCTTACTGTCACTTTTCCAAGCTGAACTGCAGTTTAATGAGACCAAGTTTAATTTTAAGACATGGAGTCTGAATCATCTAACTGATAAAGGGCTCTATGCCATATCTTTCCCATGTCCCATTTGGGAGGCCAATCAATCAACTATTATTACACTACACATATTGCAAAAACTTTGAGATCATTTTTTAGTCTCTTAAACTTACTGAAGCAACATCTAACAATGCTTCATGTATTTATCAACATTATTGAGCCTCTTGTCTGCTTGATCTTCTGGTTAAGCCAGGCTTCTATGAAAACCATACATTTTTTATAATTCTGCAAAAAGAAATTCAATTAATGTGAATGGAAATGGGAACTATATACATATCTGTAGCTATGCTTAAAACCTACAATGAGCAAGGTATTCTAGCTGACTAGGTAGTTATAGCCTAGTATCTATCTCTGCTCAATGGAGAAAGATGATCTTTTCCATGACATATCTCCTGTTAAAATTTCCAAACATTTTGTTAAGCTGCATAAAAGCCCAGCAGTTTAAGACATGGAGTAGATTGATGAAGTCTTCCTTCTTATTTTGTATTTTAGCTGTTCTTCATATAGCTAAATGCAACACAACTGTGCTTCTGATAACATGAAAGAGTAAGAAGGCTTGAATCTTCTCAAGAACTTCAGAAATTTTTGAGAGTATGTGTCTCTCACAAAAACCATGGAGATTAACATCTGGTCCTGTAAAGAAAAGAGTCATACTCAGAAACAAAAATAGCTCATTCATTATTCAAAATGAATAACACTTTTTTTTTTACTTTTTTTTTTCTTTTTTTTTCTTTTTTTTTTTTTTTTTCCTGAGCTTCTGTGTATACATGTGCAGGAGTACTCTTAACGAGACAAACTGAGGGATGCTCTGGGAGTAGAATTACGCTGGTAACTCATTGTTGGAACCATTCTCATCTCAGAGCCTGTAGAGCATTTTATATGAAGAAACATTTACTTTGCAATAGCAAAGACTTTCTGTCATATTTATTACACTAGTGAGAAAGGAAAATCCCATTTGTCATTAAAGAAGGTTGATAAGGTCTGTTGTTTTGTTAAACACATTAAAAACAAGCATATCTTTCACATTAAAACAAATATTAAAACATTATTCTCAGAGCTAGATGAGATCTTTCTTAGGAGTTCAAATACAAAGGATGAATCCCATATAAACAATAGGTCTGACTGCTGTAGCAGAGTCAATAGTAGCTTCCTTGATAAATTTAGTAATTCTAGTAAAATAATACTTGTTAATGAACCACAGTACTATTATGTACTGTGATTGTTGCATGCCAGAAGTTCTTCACAAAGTCAGTCTTGCAGCTTCTAACTGACAATTTAAGACCTTTTGCTTAGAAGGACATGCTGAAATTCTGGAATAGGAACAGGTAAGGAAATGCATATTCATGATGTTTTTTTCCTCACACTTAAATTCAGAGACATAATTTCAGAGAAAGTCAGGTTGCAAGGTGAAATCTAAAGGCAGTTTCTTGGGACTTCAGGAAGTTAGATAAAATTGTAAGTCACCCTGAAGCCTTTATCTCCAGACTGAACAGTATCTCAACAACTGTTTTCATTAATTCTGTTACAGTTCTCAATATTCCTGCCTCCAGCAGGAGGTACAGAATGGCTTACATTCACAGTATCAGGCTTTTTAACCCTGCAATGGGTGGTGGCCACAGACAGTTTATTGATAATGGTCTCTAAACTATGCTAATTCCATAATGTTGTGCAGGATTTTATTTATTTATTTATTGTGAAAGTGCTAGCTTCTGAAGCCAAAAATGTACCACAGATCACTCTAACAACTTAACTGTATAGAAGCTCATTTTAGTGACTGCGAACACTCCCCAGCAGTTTCTTTTGCCAGAACAGAAACAGCCTACATCAAGAATCAGGTTTGCCTAGAAACTATGCTGTTAAATGGATGAGGGTTGAAATCTGACTCTCATAATGAGATCCAAACCAATTTGCTTCAAATATAGAGGTGTCAAATATACCTTGGAGGTTTGTGCATGCCAAAGGATTTATTACTCTGTCGCTCCTTGACCTGTTCTGTTTTCTGTACATTTGGATCCTGGCAAATACAGATCTAGGCTCTCCCTGCAATAGAACACTAAAGGAATAAATTTGTACCTTGATATAGCATGAACACCCTAAAATACCTTAACTAAAGACAACAGGATACGGAACCAGATGTGATAGTGAAATGACCACTAACATTGATATGTTTGTATTTCACATTCCATTGGAATGACACAGTAAGTTTACTTCTATACCAACTCTGTTTTTCATCATTCTCCAGAAAAGCAAGCACATGGAGAAAAGAAAAGAAAAAAGAGAAAAAGAAAGGAAAAAGAAAAGTGTACAGAGTGATTCTAAATGTAAACATTAAAATGTAGTGCTGGGATTATCTTGCCAGCCTGCAATACCTCTTTAGCAAGTAACAATACACATTACTATCTCTCCTTTCCTTTCCTCACCAGCTGGAATGTTTCCATTTTCCTGAGCTTATGAAATGTGATGAGAATTAAAAGCAAACAAGCAAAGCTCAGATGGCTTGCTCCCCATCTGAAACACAACAGGGGAAAAAAAATCTTTAAATGTATCAGTGGCCTCCTTGTTAAAGAAAGCATTTCTGCAGTTCTCCCATCTTTACATTGTAAAGACTTTCAGATGATTTTGTGTCAGTCCTGGTTCAACAACAGTGTCCTTTACTGTGAAGGAGTTTTCCCACATTTTTCCAGACCTGATATTTTAAAACTACAAGAGAATGAAAAATAGTGAATATACCATAGCTACAGTGTCTGTATAAGCCTTGACACTTTATCATTGCTGTTAGAGTCCTCATTAAATCTAATTCATTAACACTGTCAATGAAGCAGTCTTTCCTCGAGAAGCAAGCGTGTAAAAAGCCTTTTACAAAATCTTTGAGCTGTAGAAACAACCAACGAAACAAAATGGAGATGGAAGAATTACACTGAAGCTAGAGTAAGAACAAGAAGTTTGTGTGAGATTCAAGTTGATGGGCAAAGCTCTGTGGGTTAACAGGTTTACCAGTTTTAACTCTTTGATGGTCGATGAATGAATCTACAAATTATTGTTGACCCATTGGACACCA
Organism: Oxyura jamaicensis; assembly: GCF_011077185.1. Lineage (NCBI taxonomy): Eukaryota > Metazoa > Chordata > Aves > Anseriformes > Anatidae > Oxyura > Oxyura jamaicensis. The sequence continues at coordinate 68,147,839 of NC_048895.1, read as the reverse complement.
GCAAGTCATTTGTGATGTAACAGAACACCACAAACCAAAGGAACATAAATCAGTTAGAAATTAGAAACATCTCTGATACTTGCTATATCTGAAAAAAAAAAAAAAAAAAAAAAAAAAAAAAAAGGCGAGAACAATGAATTCACCATCTGCAAAACACACAATTACCAAAAATATAATGAAGAAAGTCTTGCAGATGTCAAGTAGGTGCACGGCGGGATTTAAGTTGAAATGACATTTTATGTATCATATGTGGTCTCTCTTCTCCAGTATACAGTGCACGAAGAATGAATGTCACACAATAGTGATTTTCCAGGCTGGGAACTGTAATTAATCATTAGAAGCTATTAAAAGTTCTTTATCTTCTCCTCAAACTGCTCATAGTACAGAGGTATTTTGTTGCATCTGGACAAGCTGACTTGTAAATGATAACATACACACACACACACACAAAAAGAAAAGAAAAGAAAAGAAAAGAAAAGAAAAGAAAAGAAAAGAA
>NC_048895.1:68115198-68147333 GCF_011077185.1 Oxyura jamaicensis | reverse complement strand
AAAAGAAAAGAAAAGAAAAGAAAAGAAAAGAAAAGAAAAGAAAAGAAAAGAAAAGAAAAGAAAAGAAAAGAAAAGAAAAGAAAAGAAAAGAAAAAAGGCAACACAGCAAAATATTCCTTTTTAGTGAATATTTTTATACCAAGAAATTACAAAGTTAAGCTAGTACTCCCTCTTATGACTTCCTGATTTTAGTCCCTCATTATTTTGCCAAGCTTTATTGATTAGATATAACTTTCCAAGCCATGTATCTTTCAATATTGTTTTTGTCTTCCTATTGCTTTTATTTCCCTTTCTGGATGGCTTAGTGTTGTGATGTTGTTACTTAAAGATATAAGTTGGTTTGGGTTTTTAAAATTTGTATGGTTTGGCCATTAAAAAAATTGGATTAAAGAAAAGAAAGGTAGCCAACTCCTCCCACTAACAATTTAAAGAAAGAAGAAGAAAAAAAAAAAAACAAACAAAAAAAAAAAACTCTAGCAATATAAGATAAATTATTTCCTTTCAAAATATTTCAGATTGCACATGCTTAGTAGAATACGGTGATAGAACAGGTTGCTCCAAGAGACCCTGGACTCCCATTCTCTGGAGACATTGGAAACATGCCTGGGTGCAAACCTGTGCAACATGCTCTAGGTGGCCCTGCAGTCAGGTTGAATTCGAGGATCTCCAGTGATACCTTTCAACCTCAGCTATTCTGTGACTCTGTGAAGTGCCATCCTTCTCATTTTCTGGTGGTCTTCAGGAGATAATCGGAGAATCAGAGAATGATAGAATGGTTTGGTTTGAAAAGGACCTTAAAGATCATCTAATTCCACTGCCCCTGATGGTCATATAATTTGCTCAGCAATAAAGTCACAGCCCAGATGTTTCAAGAAGGCCATACAAAATTAGTGGGTATCTTGAACTGTTCCATTTCTGCCTAGGAGTTCTCCTCCATAGAATCAATACTGATGGATCTTTTTAGTCTATCATGAAAATACATCCCTTATTATCTAAGAAAGACTAAGATATTCTGTGTTTTGTTAAAAGCACAATTAATCCATTCGGGGAGAATATTATATTATATACTTAACAGATTTGAATCAACATGAATAACTTTATGCTACATAAATAAATTAAAACTTCTTGATTTCACTTGTTAATTGATTCAATCTTATTAAAAAATTAGCATCAATATAAAAGTATTGTAACAGGTATGCACAGGACAACAAATTACCATTTCAGGAGGCAAGAGTAAATTTATCACATTCTAACTTTTGAGGATTTAACACTGCAGCCTTAACAAACATCACAAATATTTATATCTAGACAGAGATATACAATAATGACTTCTTTAGGTGTCAGTCAAAGCATCCTGCATAAAGATGACTGGAGCTATTAGTGTTTAATTCAGCACACAGAGTAAGAGTGAAAAATAATAATAATAATAATTTAAAAAAAAAATATCAGACTGTGCTGAAAGAGCAAGTGGAAATGTACCAGTGGGGAGTGGGAAGAAGAAACCATGCAAAGTGGGTGGAAATGTCCATTATGTTAAAGAAAGATGACCAAAAATAAATAAACCAGCAAGCAGGTAAATCAGAATACTATCTCTATAGAGTGCAAATAAACTTATGTCAAAGATTTTTCCAGACTATACATCAAGACATGATTCCACTTATCATTTGTATTCCACCCCAACTTTGGTGTTAAGGTAGGAAGAAAGTTTCCAGAAAATACACACCTCTGAGACAGAAGATGCTGATCCATCCATGACACCCATCACAGTCCAGTTTTGTATTTTGGGCTCTCTCAAATACTTTCAGTGCAATGACCAATAACATAATGCTTACTTTAGTTATTCAATGGGTTTTGAGAGCTTTGCATCTGGAAAACAGGAATTCAGTCCAGGTGCATACCTAGACACTAGGCTCACATTCTCTGATTGTCAAGATGTTTTAAAGTTCAAGTTATGATCAGCTAATAATACTGTCTTTTGATATTCAGAATTAGTTTACCAGGTAAAAAGAAAATAAAAGAAAAAAAAAAGGCAAAAAAAATATCACTTTTTCTTTTCTCTTTCCCCTCTCACCTCCCCAGGTACCAAAGACTACCTGAAATTTGTTAGCCTGTCAGTTGTGCAGACCTGGCACAGCACCACCAGCACTGAGGATGCAGCCAGATGCAAATTCCATGGGCAATTGCACTTGCGGTTGCTAATTTCCCTTAGAGTTGGTTACACAACCATAACATCTTTAAAGGGCTTGCAAGGTGAATTTAACAACCTCATGTGAGTGCAGCTGGCCTTACAATACAAAACTAGAGGAGATGATGAAGAAAAAAAAAAAAAAAAAAAAAAAAAAAAAAAAAAAAAAAAAAAAGGACATCTCTGTGGGGTCAAAACTTCCAGAGTTTGTTCAATTCACTTTCTTTTCAGTAACTGATTGCTGACAGACTCATACAGAGAATAATAGAAAGGGCCCCCAGAAATCAGTCTCAGCTCTGCCTGAGTTTCTAGCATGTGAATTCACTAAACTGAAGTGATTCTCTTTCCTTAACTGCAAGTAACTATGAGATTTCTTGCCCTGATGTTACTGATAAATCATGGAGAAAAGTTTTTTTTTGCTTTTTTTTTTTTTTTTTTGTAGTGCTGCCAGCCTGTTCTGTTGTAGAAAAATCCCAAAGAGCAATAGCAGTAAAATACAAGTAAGAGCTTTACTGGAAACAATTTATGAATTTAAAAAGAACTACTGCTTAGTCCATTGATGACTAACAACACAGAGAGTGGTAGATAATTTTATCTGTCCTCCATTTTTACCACTAGGATTTAAGATGGAACCACTTCAGAAGTGTTACTGAAGCATTCTTAGCTATTATTAGAAAGGATGGCTGCTCAGTGTTGCACTTCTCTCTGGAGAAGCACAATGCCAAGAGATGCAACCACAGTGAATGCAGAGTCTTGTGACTTGGTTCAAGACAATCACATAATTCTGTGAAGGAACTGCTTGTGGCATGAGACCAAAGTATAAATAAATCACTGAAGTTCCAGGAGTTAGAACAGAACTATATACAAGAACTCATACAATTTGATATCAACATCAGAAAGACCTCCTTCTAGTGTGGGTTGGATTGGATTTGACAAGCTCAGAATGAATGGTAAATAGTATATTACCAATCTTCAGAGACCCAGCACATCTTTTATACCTTCTATTGAAATGTAATGGCCCTGTAGGATATTGATAACATATTTATAAAACCCCTAGAAATTCTTTAACCAGGCTTCTAAGGTATTCCAGGTTGAACTTGAGTTTCCTAATTTTGGTCTTCTCTCTTTCTGTCATTGTCAAATATGTCTCTTAATATGAAAAAATACAAGAATATTTCTAGATGAAGTTTTAACCCATTCTATCATTTCTGTAACAGTGAATTAAACCACTATTTGAAATGCCTAGTAGCAGCAGTACGTTTCAAGGAACTTTACTGCCACCTCATTTCAGCTTCACTTTTGAAATTCTTTATCCTGCTGTGATAAGTTTAGTAAAGTGTATTAAGTTTAATTTCAGGTCACAGACTTTATATATGTTTGTGACAGATTAACCTTTTTCTCTTTAGCTACTGAGTTTAATTCCATAGCCTTCAGAAAAACAATGTGAGTTGTTAGGAAATACTGGTGTTTACTGACACTGAAATAATACTTGATTCTTTCAGGTGAATACTTCCAAACATCTCTTCTCTGGTCTGACACTATTTGAACTGGTCAGTGTAATCATCTGTGGTCCCAAGAAATCCTTGTAGTCAGGCTGATTACTCTTTTGGTATGAGGTAAAATTTGTGAAGACTCAGCGTAAATTGCAGGCTTGCTTTTCATCATAGTACAAATTTAGCTGATTTACTGTTGTATTCCAAGATGTTTCTGGCTCCACGTTTGTGCTGGTTCTTCATTGCAATAATAAGGGTGAAAAGAGATGCAACGTGTGTGTATTAGAGCTAAAAGAAGAAAGAGATAAAAGGAAGGGGAATATTAAGTTAGTGTTTCTTCTTACCTGACATGAGAGAACCAGGGTTCCTTTTTCCTGATTTGTGTGGTTAATACGTGACAAAATACGTACAAAAGCCTTGAGCAAGATCATCTGCCCTGGCCAGCTACAGATCACAAAACTAGAACAGCTGAATGTGAAATTGAACAGCTAAATGTGGAATGTGAAATGTGAATTGTAACAACCACTCTAGACTGCTCTGTCAGTGCCTTTACCTTCATCTTTGGAAGGAGATTTCTCATCTAACAGGTTTGCCATTTCAGGAATTAGAGAAAGAGAATGGCCTTTCTTTCTACTGAAAAGCTTTCCTCAGGTCTGTTCTACAGAGATGATAAAAGCCAGTGTAGTGAAAATTCACCCTTCAGCATAGGTGATCATGTTATGATTTTATGATTCAGACCCTACTGAGAAGCAATGGTGAAGATAATTTTGTATTGCTCCCTCCTCTGCTTTAAGAAAGGTACATCTGTTTCTGTCAGGCAGATAGCTCAAAATTTGCTGGACATATGCACATGAACATGTCTGGCTTACTCTGTACTTAAGAGGGGTTTGTTTTTTCCATACTTCCTGGTATTCTACTAAGTATTTTCCTTATCAATAGGAGAAAAGTTGAAATATGCTACTTTTCCTTTTTCATTCTCATCTTTCATAATATCAATAAAACTATTCAAGTTCTGCTGTAGTCTCTTCTTTCTGGTATTTCTCAGTCTATTACCTACTGCTGTGGTTTAACCCAGCAGGCAGCTAAGAACCACACAGCCATTTGCTGTGCCCCCCCCCCCCCCCCCAGTTGGATAGGGGAGAGAATTGGGAGGAAAAAAAGTAAAACTTTTGAGATAAAGTTTATCTTGGTTGAGATACAGACAGTTTAATGGGAAAGGAAAGGGAGAGGGGAAAAAAAAAAAAAAAAGAGAGAGAGAAAGAAACACCACTAACAACAAAGGAAAGAAAACACAAAACAAGTGACACAGAATGCAATTGCTCACCACCAGCCAACTGATTCTCAGCCAGTTCCCAAGCAATGGCATCCCCCCTGTCCAAATTCCCACAGTTTTTCTTGTTCAGCATGATACCACATGGTATGGGATGTGTCTTTGTTCAGTCTGGGCCAGCTGTTCTGACTGCATCCCCTCCCAGCTCCTGATGCATCCCAAGCCTCCTCGCTGGCTGGGCAGCACCAGGAGCAGGAAAGCCCTTGACTCAGTGTAAGCACTGCTCAGCAACAGCTAAAACACCATGTGTTATCAACATTATTTTCTTCTTAAACCCAAAACACAGCACTATATCGGCTACTAGGAAGAAAATTAACTCTATCCCAGCTGAAACAAGGACACCTACTTTTCTGCAATGTCCACAAATCCAGGCAGTCAGTTAAGTGAATTAAGTGCTAATCATAGATTTACAGAGACACAAACTAATTCGGGACTAATTTAGGAGGTCACTTGGTCCAATGCTCTTCTCAAAGAGGGATTTAGTCCGGTGAAGTTTCAAGAACTGCCAGGGAAGGAGATTGCAGATTCCACAGCATCTCTGGACAATGTTTTCTAGTATCTGACCACCCCTACATGTAAAATATTTTCCTTATATCTCAGAATGTTCACATTGCAACTTGTGTCCATTGCTTTTCATCCTATAAATGTACGCCCTCGTGCTGTGCCCATGGACCTCTGTGTTCAAGTTGAAGTGTTTCTGAAGTATTTTCAATTTCTGTGGATTTAAAATAATACTACTAATAAAAAAAGTAAAACTAAACCCCAAAAACAAAACCAAACATTCATTAAAGAACAAAAAATAACTCTGTGATGAGTTAAGTTAGCAACTTTAGAAATAGACTAATATTATTACTGATCATTTCTGGATTTACTGAGCTGTAATATTTTCTTTTTCTCATAAAAAGAGACAGTTCCCAGAAATTGAACCTGCCAGGAGAACAAAAGAGCAAGAAAACATATCCTGACAAGTACAAAACATAATGAGTAGTTTTAATATTTGTTGTTTCCTCACTCTTTCCAAAAATGTCTTTTAGGACTAATTGGGAGATTTTTCTACTTGATTTTTTTTTTTTTCAAATATGTTTTAGAAGTTTTAAATCTGCAAAATATTATTATACTACTGTTCTCAAAAAGAGCAGAAAAGGTCCTGTGATCTGATTTATGAAAAGGATCTAAATAAAGAGGAATACTCTGTAAACAGGAACCCAGCATATAAATAATAAATTACGTATGTGAAGGTACTGTTAAAACATCCTTGAAAAAAAAAAAAAAAAATTCCTAGAAAGAGTTTGGCTTCTAGAATCATCTAGGATTATTTTGATAATTATCATTTAAATCTGAGCAGATCCTCTGATATTACAAATAGACTCCACTATAGTATTGTCAGTATTATGTTATTAATTCACAAGAACAGTACAGAAAAAGATTTTGAATATTCCAAACAAGTAATAACATCTTCCTAGTTTTTCCATCAGTGTGTCTGCTGTGGTATATTTCCTGAGATTAAAGTACCACATACTGGTTAATATGCCATGTTCATTTTCACTGCAAATCTACATTAATATTCAAATCTACTTAAGATGCATTTTCCAACACTGTTGCTACAATTTTAATAAAAATGTATCAAATTATTTATTGTTTCCATTTCCTGTAAACAACTCTGCATTCCAGAATGCTGTATTTGTTTCCAGACCATTAAAATCTTATACATGGATCTTTATAATGACCAAAATTTAAAAGGCAATACCAAAAATTAGGATTAACATTTCAATCTATAATGTGTGAGTTTTTAGGATGTCACTTGGATTTTTTTTTCAGTATGCCTTATTTTTCCTGACTGTTCTGCTTGCAGCCAATAAAAAAGTGAAAATGCAATGTTGACAAATCAGAGGTGACTGTTAAAGTCTATTGGTCTGCTTTGGATTACTTCTCTAAAGTGAAGTAAGAAATAGAATAACAGTGGTGATAATTAAATTTAATGAAAGCAACATTTTTCCTTCTGATTGGTACCTGAGAGATAATATATGGGTCAAACTGACTGTGGTGAATAGTAAAGGCACAAGATAAATTATTCACGGTATTCACTGAGGAGTGACTAACCTACTATTTATATTCTTTCTGAAGAGATCATTATGTCTCAGCCTCAATTTACAAGGTACTATTTGAAATCAGTGGACTCCAGAGTATACATTCTGTTAAAAGTCTGATAACTGAAATTATTGGGTTATGGCATAGGGTGGGGAATAACCAAAGATGATTTAACTAGGTTACCTTAGTCACAAGTAACGGTTACCTTAGTCACAAGTAAATATATTGATATGACATATTTGTTTCCAACAGGTACATGCAAAACATTCAGACCTATCTATAGTCAATAAGTGGAGGGAGTTGCTTGTATTGATGTGTTCACTTTAGGGAATGTGAAGAAAACAGAAAATAAGGAGACCAGATCTGAACAGCAAAATATCCTTTATCTAATTAATTATTTTAAATACAATATCTATTCAAGTACCTTAACCAGAAACAAGACTGCTGTGAACTCATATTAAGACCGTGATAACATGGTAAGCACCATGCCCAGTCCATTGTCTGTGTCACCCCCTCCCACAGTCCTTGAGCTCTGAACTTGGTGGGACTGAGCCTGCTGACTGCTGGGAAGGACAGGAAGCAAGTCAAATGTGTGATGTCTTCAGATCAGAGGAAGACAAAGAACATGTTGTTAAAACAAAAAAGTCTTAGGCAGTGTGTCAGGTAGCTGTGCATTTCTAAGTATGCATCTACAGAAAAGAAGTGTTTAATTCAATACTTATATCCTTGAAAATTATGATAACAGCAGTTTGGGGTATGGCATTAGGCAAATACATTGGGTACCCTTTGGTAAAAGTCACATAATTTTTCTTTTTTTTTTTTTTTTTTTTTTTGTACATTCACTTCTATTTTTGCCTTATTTGTATCTTAAAAACAAGTTATGTTGGGTATAAATTAGATTCTTATGCAAAAAACAGATTTTTCTAAGTGCAATCAATGAATAATTCCTTTATTATCTGATGACACCCCTTCTAATCCTAAATAAATATGCCAGCTAAATTAAGCTAAATTACAAGGAGCTGGAAATATTCTACCCTCACCTACCTGCTTTTTCATCTTAATATGAAATTTGTGCTCTCCATAACCAGACAATATCCTGTATGTTTTTCATGAAGTAACCTTAAAATTACAGTTTATTTCCTAAATAGCAGCTGGTTTTAATCTTATTGTTGGCAAGGACTGGTTTTCAATGGAGACTATGTAGTCCTTAATCCTTCTTTATCACCAGTCAGTGATGTGCATACTGTTGCTTTATGAAATATAACAGAAGCTTCCCAGAATTCATATGTCCCTGGCCTGGCTTACACAGGTTTTATTCCTCCACCAAAGCTAGACTACACATCCCTAGTTGCAATAGCTGCCAGTAGTCATCTCATCCTTAAAAATGGAAGATGTCCTAATATCAACCTGCTATTTTATTCCTGTTTAAGAGGATTGTCCAAAGTTTCCCATGAAACTCAGCTGATTTCAGCAAAAAAAGCACATATTTGACCTAGAAGTTATTCACTTATTTTATAAGGTTTGAAGGTACAGAAATGCATTTCATTCTCATTGTACAGTTCATGGCACTGTATGTTCATGTGTTTGAGCAGGCTTCTTGTACGCTATTATTGCAGACATAATGAATATAATAAATATGCAGGCACATGTGCAAGCATATACACAGAGAGAGAGAGAGAGAGAGAGAAATAACCCGTTCCCTTTAGGAAAAGAAAAATAAAGCAATAAACATACCTTATGACAAAGTTCATGATTAAAAGGGATAAAATTCTAGTATATAATTTGAATAGTGTGGAGAGAGTTCTTTATGGAAGCTAAAATTTTCAATAGTAATGGTGCACTTTAGCTCTTATTTTAGCTCCCATATGGAGCTGTGTCCTTTAGCATTCTCCATAAATGACTACAATTAAGTTCCCATGAAGAAGGTAGCTCTGTAAATGTGGAGTATTCTGTTGTTTATACTCATTCTTTTGTCATTTTTCCTTGGTTGCTGTTTCATACTGGAAAGAAATGGACTCTGTCTAAGAAACACACAAACAAACAAACCAAATTGGACAGAATGAAATAGTAGGCAGTATAACTGCAAGGCAAAGAGCAGAAAGGTATCATTTTTGGTGCCTTTTCTGTTTCTTTGAAATGGTTTTGCAAAATGGCTTTCCCAAAGTAATTCTTTTTCTTTAGAGCTATAACTGAGGGCATTTTGTCAGCTTCCCGTTTCTTTTGTTCAAGTTTATAGTTTTCCATAAGCAGAATGCTAAAAGCAGATACAGCAAAATGTCAGAGCTGCAGTCACTGCGTGACTTTGGCAAGGTGCCCGGTTATTTACAAGTAACTGTGATTATTTGCCCATGTGGAAAAATTAATCATTCTGTGCCTTTAAAACTGTGCATAGTTGCAATACGCGGATACAAATGGATAGAAACAATATTAGTGAGTAATTATACTTCTTTTAAAATTAGACACACTGATGATTTTTCCAGATATTTTTTTTTTTTTGTAAGACTTTCAATATATATTCAAAATATAACATTAAAATTCCATAATTGGGTTGTTTTTTTCTTGAAGATAACAAATGAGAGATTATCCCTACACATTAGAACATGCTGTTTTAATTTATGTAAATAATGTCATGAACCTAAGCATTGCAGAGTGATGTAATAACATCACTTGCCTCTGACACCAGATAAATACCACATACACCTCACAAACCAGTATGAGAGCACAGAGCTTTCATATTCAGAACCATATACTTCTTGGCTCATGCACTGGTTTACTAGCATCTCAGTGATAGCTAATAAATACTTAAAAGGGGCAATACACATCATAGGGACAGTAATTACTTGCACTATAGTCCTTCTGAGGTCAAAAGGACTTAAGCAAGAAGTCTGGGTAGGCTGGTATGCAGATCAAGTAAAAGTAGCTAACTGGAAACTCCTTTCAGTAGAAAAAATAAATTAGATATCATTCAAGCAAATATTCCAAGATCGTTGGGTACCACATTAATGAATGATTAGGTGGTAAACAAATTTCTCTCTCTGTCTGAACAGGGAGAAAATCAATCCAAGCCAAAGCCTCTCTCTGAAAACACCTTGTTCTCAGCACGTAAAATTTAATGTGTAGGTTGTAAGCACTAATATCTCAACAAGCTAAGGTATGGAATAAGCATCTTGGAAATTCTTAAATGAAATCATAGGTTAAAAGCCATTATAAAAATGATGCCATTACAGTACTGTAATTGTACATTACTAATGTCATAGTCAGATCTTAAGGTCCAAGATAAGCTTGTGCTTCCTTGTACAAGCACTTCACAAAATAGTGTTTAGCAGTGATGAGCTCAGTTCTGCCTTAGCAAAGGCAGACCTACATTTAAACAATCTTTTTCTCAGCACATTTCCTCCTATTTACATCCCCTAGTAACACCTACCTGAGATAATTACCAAACATTTGAGGAACATTTGAGCAATTATAGCCATAAACTAGTGCACACCTGAACATCAGCCTGAAGAAAATATATGATTATTCAAGTTCAGGCCAGCATAATTGGAAAGAAAAAGACAAATGAATAAAACAGATACCCTGTTATTAAGAGTTCCTTCATTTGCAAACTTGCATGTGAGCCTACATGGCCGTACTGCTGTTTTGGTGAGGAAATGACGTGGGCAGGAATAGCACAAACCCCTGCAAGAAGGCTGATCCAGAGCCAGTTCCAGGCCTGCACTCTACCTGCCCCAGCTCATATCATTTCCTCAGGCCAGTTTTGACTCTGCCTTCACTCTAAAGAGTAGGACTGGTATGTCCCTACCCAGCTCTCATGCTCAATCCCAGCACTGCAGCTAGGAAACTCTCCAGTCAGAGCTGTCACACGCTGAAGCTTAAATTTTAGTGATTACCAAAAGTGCTGAGATTTATACGATTAACAAAAATGCTGAGAACTAAGAGTTATTACTGTAATCAGGTCAATCCCTTCTGCTTCATGCTGCTAAATCACAGTCAACATCCCTTTTGCCAAAACTTTTTTGCTGACAGCAGATGACAAGGAGAAGGAATATATTTATTTGTATTCCGCCTTCTCCCCCAACATGTACACAATGCACACAAAGAGCAGTCCATTATTTCTCTGGTAATCCTTCACTGGCAGTTAAACCAGACCAACCCACAAGCAGTTAGATGCCTATAGAATGGACAGTTTTCCTTCTGCTTGGATGAAAATTTTCTTTTCCTCTTATGTTATGCCACCTTTTACAACAGCAGCTCTACAAGTTATCGAAGCATAAGGCTCTGTGTACATTACTCATCTTCATTATCTGTTCTTTGCGCCAACCTTTTCTTTCAGCTAGAACTAACTGCAATGCATTGAAATATTGTCATTACTTTGTGCCTGTTTGTACCTGATTGTTTCTTGACCAGTAAAGCATATTATTACATCTATATACAACATTTTTCTGCCAGAATAACCATGAGTTCATTTTTCTTCAAAAGAGGTTCTATATTTATGCACAATAAGTACAATAAAAACTGCAACTATTATTGAACAAATAACCAGAATCAAAGTGACAGCAGCATAGTACTTTAAGTAGATCAGTTCTCCTTAGAAAAATAATCCTTAGAACGGTTTGTCATTATGTTAAACAACTGTACCTAGGAGACTGTAACGAAAGTATAAAAGCTCAAGTAGGGAGAAAAAATCCTGAAAGTGTTTAGGTTTTCTGAAAACCCGTTAAGCAGTCAAACAGTTCCCTCAGCATGTCAAGAAAGAGAATATTGTACATTGTGAATGCAATTGCTCTAACAAGGGGAAAAAAAATAAAAATAAAAATAAAAAAAAATAAGCATATTGACAACTTCACAATGAATGATATCTTGTTCTTTATTTCTTCTGACAATTTGAGAAATTATAATATTTAAATTCTTAGAAGAAAATTGTCTCTCACACATTTAAAGAAATAACAGGATTCCAACTGTTTCAGTTTTAATGGTGTTTCTTTCGTTCTACACATATGAATGGAATAGACCAATGAAAATTCCTGTCTTTTCTTTTTATATATTAAATTATCAGCTCAAGATACCAGCTGAGTTACTTTTCTGTTTTAGGGAAAGAATAAAAAATAATAAAAAAAAAAAAATGTAAAAATAAAAAGAACAGTCAATGCTTCACAAGAAAAGATTTATTTATTTATTTATTTTCTGGCAATACTACAAAAAACATCCTACTTGCCTCACTCACATATGTCTAATTCAAGCCAAGGGGGATCTGATGCAACAGTACAGCCCCGTTTGGCACCATTGATGTTGTCAAGGTCAAGATACTACTGGAACATGTTTCTTACCTGACTGAAACAAACATGTATTTTCTTTTTGAAATTGAATTTAGTGCTGCTGAATGGAGTCTACATGTCATTCTGGAGATGAAAGTTTTGATCTACAGCCTGTGGGTGGCCTTTCCATCAAGCTTGGTGTGTTTTTTTTGGATTGGGCCCCAGGATTTTTGTTTACTGACAGTCAAAGGCAGAGTACCACTAGGCAGCCCAATCAATGTACAACAGATTTGTCCTGTAGAGATCACCTCTAGGGAGTGGGCATTGTTTTCTGACTTTGCGCTGAGGGTGACAATTATTATGTCCTTTTCAGGGACAATGCACAAATCCATAGGGCATTTAATATCCCTTGGAAGCCCCCTCTTCTCTGCCTAGTGATAAGTTTCATTTGTCTACATCCAAGGAAAAAAGCTCAGAATGCTCCTATTGTGAGGGGAAAAAAAAGAAAAAAAAAAAAAAAGAAAAAAAAAAAAAAAGAGTGTTTTCAAAACAAGAAGAGATTTGTTAATTGGATATATCTTTATACTCTCTTGTCTGTGCATCCTCACCTCTGAATGTATCACACAGGATAATTTTTCATTACCCACAACTAAAGTATTAAATATCAGATAGAGATAAAAAATTAATGTCTTCTTAATGTTTTCCCAAGAAACTTCCATTCAGACATTCAAAATAACTGAGAGGCTATATGACCTGTACCTGTACTTGTCATATAGTCATTTTCTGTCCCAAGACAATCATAAATGTTTCATATCCAATGGATAAAAACACAATTAAAGACACTGAATACAGTTAGGAATAAATACAGTTAGGAATAAATAAATAAATAAATAGATAGATAAAGCAAAATTCTCTGTATGGACTGGTGATCTCTAAATTTTCACCTATGTTTTTATGTGAGCATAACATCTGAGGTGTGTGGGGGGGTTAATTTATCTAAACATTCATTCCACTGTACCAAAGACAGAGAGGTAGTCAGAGTAGCATTAGAGGCTACTTGCTCTGGGAGACACACTTTGTTGATCGGATTGAAGTTCAGCACCAAGATTTTTGCAGCACTGTTTTTTCCAACTCTGCCTATCTGATGTGATCTATGAGGGAGAGTACGTGCCTTGTACTCTCCAGGTGCTCCACAAGATCATCAAATACAGGGACAATTGGTCATGCTACAGAGAAAGCATCATCTGAACCATAACAGATACAAATAGTGCTTTGTTAGATAATCTCTCTTTTGGATTGATGAGCTCACTCTTATATACCAACCCCAAAAGATAAAATATAACTACTGAAAATGTAAACAGTAAAAACATATACCATGAACACTAGAAATTTCAGAATTTTTACATAAATAAGATAAAGTGAAAGATATGTATATCAATTAAGATTTTTCCATCTTTTTATTTTCCATCAGAAATAGCTCCGAAAATGCCATCTGTGGAAAGCTTTCTTAAACTGATAATATAGATAAATTTAACACCTGATTATTGAGGACATAGTATTATTTATTATAGTCATGCTTATGGTAGTTAATCTCACCAAAGGCATTCTGCATTAAATGGAGGAAATACTTGTGCTGACAAAATTTGTTTAAAATTATAAATTTGTTGGAAACATTATGTGTTGTCTAAATGAAAGAGGAAAAACATAAATTCAATTTTTAACAAGCAAATAGCAACAGATGTATAGAATGAAAAATAAAATCTTAGCAGCTACATCCTAACCAAAAAGTACTGCTTTTTATATTGTTTTATTCCCCACTATAATTTTATTGAGCACATTTGTTATGGTTCTCTTCTATTTGCAATAAAAGTTGTGATTTCTTTCTTTCTTTCTTTTTACATATACTTAAAATAATCTTCTATGCTTCTTTTCACCAACGCCATGATTACCAGTGATACTCAACCAAAAATTTACTGTCAGCGTAGATCGCCTTGAACATCTAACATACCTTTCCTAATGTACAGCCAATGTAGTCACCTCATGGAATATTTAATCTTGCATGTCATGAATCTTGTTTTGGGGTACTTCTATGCCATGCATTCCCACTACAGAGAAAAGGACTTAGAAGAGAAAAAAAAAAAAAAAAAAAAAAAAATGGCAACAAACATGCATTCTTTCTTGTGGAAAATATGTTTTGTATGAACATACCAAGACAGCTGTAGTACAAGTTATTTTTCAGCTATGTGGAAAATTAAGAAAATGAAAGAAGAACTATATCAAACCACCAAGCTATTCAGTGAAGTTTGAGAAGCAGACCCCACAAAACTCTCATCCTTATTTGTAAGCTTATTGCTATTCACTCAGTAGGGGCACTTTTTATAGCAGTCAAGGCCTTGTGAACAATGTGGTACATTAGAGATAAATTATGCACCACCATCCTGATTTATGGATAAGAGCTGCACTAAATTAGGTAGAAATTCTAAATTAAGGAGAAAATCGGAAATTAAAAGGCGAGGCTAATTTATTAGGAAACCATTTGCTAACCTCCAGTATTATGGAAATAGTTCTAAAAATAAACCCCCAAAGGAGAAATATATAACTAATGCACAGAATTTTTGAAATACGTGAACTCCTGGAAAGTTTAAGGACTCTCCAGAGCAGCTGTGTTTCCCAACTCCCACACAGTAAGTAAAGAATTTAAACATTTCCAACTAAGAGTTTTAAAGAGCTGAAAAATGAAATATTTGAAAGCTAATGTTAATTCTCAATAAACCTTGGAATGCTGGGGAAATTCCAGAGTGGAAGGATGCTAATTTTGTTCCAATATTTTAAAAGGCTACATAGTGACTCAAGTAATTATGATCCTGTCATCATAGCATCAGTTATAGGCAGAAGGATGGAACAATTAGTATGAAGCTCATTTAATTAAAAAGCTAAAGTAGGATTATAATTTAATTGATATCAATCAGATATTGTCAAAATAACATAGTAAGGATTTTTTTTTTTTTTTTTTAGATTTGGAAGTGGCTGATAAAAGCAATAGTTTTGATTTAATATGCCACAGAAACTGTGTAATTTTACTTGCTACACAAAATTAATATAATATAAAATTAACGGAGCATGGATTAAATGGCAAATGAATTAAAAGCAGGCCATCTCATTTCTAAAAATAAATGTAAAGGAAAGTTTATAACTTTTAAGGAAAGATAAATTCTTAATCATACATTTTTTTTTCTAATCATCATGTAAGTATACAACCTTTTGTGTTCAAGTTGACAATTAATATTAATATTTATGATGTTAAATAATAAAACCCGACCAGTGGTATTGAACAATATAAATTTCTTGATAAATTTCTAATTAAGTTATATATCAATATAACCAAATGCAGGATCATACACTTAAGACTAAGATTGCTCACTGTACTTGCATATTTTTGAAAAGCTATGTCTGGAAAATGTCAGTGTTTCTCATCAACTGACAAAAAAAAAAAAAAAAAAAAAAAAAAAGACAACACTCCCAGAGTATAATCTGAAACATTAATGCAACACCTGAACACATAAATACAATTATAAATCAGAGTATTGAAGTTATACAACTTCCATTTCTGACTTTGTGTCTTGGGTTGTGTAGCTGACTTTCCATATACAGATACGGAAAACAAAAGTCACTGCCTATTTCCTCACCCACTTAACATGTCTGCTATACAAACACTCATGTCCACAAATTCAAACAAGACAAATCTAGGCAGGAAAGAAAAGACTTATTATTATTATTTCTTCTAAAAAAAAAAAAGTAAACAATGTATAAGCGTTGGAAGGAATTAGGTGAGAAAAGAAGTATCTTCATGAATGACAATTTTAACATTCAGATTTTTTAATAAAATATGTGAAGCATTTCAGAGGGACTATTTCAAGGAACTTCAGTGATCTAACTGATATTAAGGAAACGATGGTCAGGCAACTTAATGGTTCACCATTATTACTCTATAAAAATCTCAGGAAGGTGGCTTCATTCATATTGATCTTCCATTGCCTGACACTTTTAGTACTTCTCCTGTGATTTAAGTGGTCTTCTTATGTATAAGCTGTTCTGGATATCCCTAAACCTCATTAGACCTAAGACTGTTCTTTATAGTCAACAATATTTTCTACCAAAAGTCTTTTTTTTTTTTTTTTTTTTTTTTTTTTTTTTAAGGGTTTTTTGTTATAACCAAACCGAAATTGAAAAAATTTTTTTTTTTTTTTTTAAAAATATTTTATACAAAAAATTTTTTTTTTTTTTTTTTTTTTTTTTTTTTTGAGAAGGATGATTTGATCTAACCATCTGGAAAATGGAAATATTTTCTTTTGCTTTCATGACTAATTCTAAGGCTCTTTAGATCTCTTTTTTATAATGAGAATTCTTAATAAACTCTCCATATGTAAGCATTAGCTATATCTTTCAATTCAAATGATTCTTAGTTACATATTTTCTTGTTTCTGAGACTTTCTCTTATATTTAATCTGTTCCACAAAACACAGAAGACAATAAACTCACATAAATGAAAAGCTGCAATACCCAGAAAATGAGATCATAGCTATTATACTGTCATATCAATGAAGTTTGCTAGTCTAGATAAATGTGGCTAATAACAAGCTAAATCCATGATCCAAACACAACCCATGCATAACAGAACATGTAACATAACACAATCATGCATAACATAACCTATAAACAAAAACATGACACAGTTGTATGTGGCCCTGGGAACACTGTCCAGATGGCTGGATAGTCAGCATAAAAGTAGCTTGGCTACTGAGGATATGGAAAAGGCTAAGGTTCATAATGACTTCTTTACATCTGTCTTTACTAGCCAGGCCACTTATCCTTGGGGTACTCAGCCTCCCAGTCTGGGATGGGGAGCAGAAGAAACCCCCCACGGTTCAAGTGGAAAGAGTTAGAGACCTGCTGCTCCACCTGGTCTCACAAGTTCATGGGGCCAGATGGGATTCACCTGAGGGTGCTGAGAGAGTTGGCAGATGTGATTGCTGGGCTGTTTTCTATCATCGGTCTTGCTAATGTGAGAGAGAGACTTGCTAATGTGATGCCCATCTATAAGAAGGGTCATGAGGAGGACCTAGGGAACTACAGACCTGTCAGCATGACCTTGGTGCCAGGAAAGGTGATGGAAGAGGTCATCTTGAATGCAATCACACAGCATATGCAGGACAGCTGGGGGATCAGGTGCAGCCAGCATGGGTTAATGAGAGGCAAGTCCTGCCTGACCAACCTCATCTCCTATGACTAGATGACCCACCTGGTGGATGAGGGAAAGCTTGTTGACATAGCCTACCTAGACTTCAGCAAAGCCTTTGACATGGTCTCCCACTGAATTCTCCTGGAGCAGCTGGCAGCCCATGGCTTGGATAGGTACACACTTTGCTGGGTTAAAAACTGGCTGGACAGCTGGGCCCAGGGTGTTGTGGTGAACGGAGTGAAATCCAGCTGGCAACCAGTCACCTGTGGTGTTCCCGAGGGGTTGGTGCTGGGGCCCATCCTCTTTGATGTATTTACTGATGATTTTGAAGAGGGAATTAAATGCACCCTCAGTAAGTTCCCAGATGACACCAAGCTGGGTGAAAGTGTCAGTCTGCCAGAGGATAGGAAGGTTCTGCAGAGGGATCTGGACAGGATGGGCAGAGACCAATGGGATGAGGTTCTACATGGCTAAGTGCCGGGTCCGGCACTTTGCCCACAACAATGCCATGTACTGTTCCAGGCTTGGGGCAGAGTGGCTGGAAAGCTGTGCAGAGGAAAAGGATCAAAGGGTCAATGCTCAAGAGAACATGAGCCAGCAGAGTGTCCAGGTGGCCAAGAAGGCCAACAATATCCTGTCTTGTATCAGGAACAGTGTGGACAGCAGGACCAGGGAGGTGATTGTTCCCCTGTACTCTTCTCTGATGAGGCCCTACCTTGAGTACTGTGTTCAGTTTTGGGCCCCTCACAGTAAGAAAGACATTGAGTGAGGCCCTGGAGTAAGTCCAGAGAAGGGCTACAAAGCTGGTGAAGGGTCTGGAACATATATCTTATGAGGAGCAGCTGAGGGAACTGGGGTTGTTTAGTCTGGAGAAAAGGAGGCCAAGGGGAGACCTTACTGCTCTCTACAACTACCTGAAAGGAAGCTGTGGGGAGCTTGAGGTCAGCCTCTTCTCACAGGTAACTAGTGAAAGGACTAGAGGGAATGGCCTTAAGTTGCGCCAGGGGAGGTTTAGGTTGGAAATTAGGAGATATTTATTCTCAGAAAGTGTAGTCAGGCATTGGAATGGGTTGCACAGGGAGGTGGTAGAGTCACTGTCCCTGGGGGTGTTTAAGGAAAGGTTGGACCTGGTGCTTAGGGACTTGGTTTAGTGGGTGACATTGGTGGTAGGGGCATGGTTGGACCAGATGATCATGGAGATCTTTTTCAACCTTAATGATTTTATTAGTTTCATTACATGTGGCCACAGATTTGAGGACCTCTCTGCTAATTGCACCACCTGAAGATGATGTGCTCATTCACTCTAGAGCAATATGCTGGGAGGCTTCTCAGGACAGGGATATAGGCTAGAAGTAAGGTCCTGGCTTGAGGTACCTTGAACAGAGAGGCTGTAATTGAGCAGCTGATTCTTGGACTGGAAGCTCCCAGTAGGGAATTAAGAGCTGAAGTCTCTGAATATGGGTGTATTACAACATTTTTTTCCTATATAGGGGTGTATTGTTGAGCTTGAAAGATGATGTAGGTTGTATTTGCCATACAGGCAGCATCCTAAAAGAAGATATTTTGAGGACAATTTTCAGGATGTAAAAACATTATTTGGGGAATGAGTGTAATCATGGGTTTGAGGAACAATAAAGCACATGGAAAAACATGCTGAGGAAGAGCTTGCAGGTCACCTGCAGGAGCTTGGGGAGATGTCCATGTTTAAGGGCAGAGTTTCTAAAAACAGAGGCATACTTGAACACAGCCATAGAGACTGCTCAGGTTTTGGAGAGATAACAAGTGCAGGTAAACCAAGGTGACATGTAAACAGTGTGTCATTTTCTTTCATTTCCATTTTATCCAGACTCTCAATTGCCTCGAGTAACCTATTCCCTCACAATGAAAAATTGTCTCTCATGTTTATGTTATGCCAGCTAAAAATTTTCTGTGATAAAAATGTCTCCTTAGAAGAGGACATTTATTGGACTGATGTGTTAAATAAAAAAATTGCATACACTAGAATAATTACAAACAGATTTATCATTTTGATGCATTTCTTAGAAATAAGAAACAGAAAATTCACTGGGAATTGAGAAACATTGGGAATAGACCAGCAGAGTATTTATTGATAGGTATTTGTGTTGGAAATGGAAAGGTGTTTCTCAGCCTGCTGAATATGCTTTTTGCCTTCAATGAGAGAAATACAAGTTTAACATTTTGATATGCATTTTAACACATTACAAAATAGGAGATGAATTAGGTTGGCAGCACTACAGAGTAAAGGTGATTTGCTGCATTATTTTTTAATTTCTGTGAAATAAGTCCACATTGGTTCATAGATCTGCAAACAGAAGCAGTCTTCCAAGAATGAATTCATCCTTTCTGAAGAAAGAAAAAACAGTTCTAAAAAGATACCATAAAGTGCTAGCAAAGCGCTTTTGCAGCATCTAACAAGTCTAAGGAGTTATCAGAATGCCTTTAGCATTTTCTAGTAGCAGTGAAAAAGCTCATTTGAGCAGTGATTCGGCTTCAACATGGAACAAGGGGGCAAACTCAGCCACAAGATGTGAAATCAATTTATAATAAATTTCCTAGAGGAATGGGCAATTTACTAAAGGGCACAAAACACTAACTTGTTAAGAAGTGTGTCGAAAAATGTGAAGAGGGATCCCATTCTATGGGAAATTGCATGTAGTACAAGAACACTGGGAGGCAGGGGAATAGCAGGCAGCCAGCATTTTGGAGTATTTTGGCTGTTCTGAGTAAAAGGAAACAAAATCTGAAGTTGACAAAAGATGGTTAAGAATAGGCACTTTTCAAGATAGTGGGCATGGTCATTGTCAGATGAGGTCTCTGTCCTCTGATGACTGGCCTATTGATAGTCAATTAAATTAGAGGACTGGATAGACTGCATTTAACACAGTTATTACTCATATGTTCCTTCTCTACATTCCCTGATGTACAAACTGCATAATTCAGTAATATCCACAAATTGCAGCAGAATATTTGTTAATCACTTTAAAATTTGACTTTCTTTGTGGGAAGTTTGTACTGGGTCTGGCTGGGATGTTAACTTTCCCTGCAGCAGCCCATACAGTGCTGCACTCTGCACTTGGAGCTAGAACAGCAGTGGTATCACACCAGTGTTGTGTCTGCTGCTGGGAAGTGCTGGCACAGCATCAGGACTCTTTCTGACCCTCCTAGGTGGTGGGCAAAAAGTGAGAAAGAAACGTCAGGGCAGCTGACCTAAACCAACCAAAGAGATATTCCATACCATATGATGTCACACTCAGCAATAAAAGGTGGAAAAAGCAAGAAGAGGGGAGGGGTGGGCTCTCGTTGTGAAAATGTCTGTCCTCCTCCCGAACACCGGCTACGTGTGTTGAGGCCCTGCTTCAAGGACGTGGTCAAGCATCGCTCATTTGTGGGAAGTAGAGTAATTTCTTTCCTCTGCACTTCCACATAGCCTTTACTTGTTTTGTTTAGTTATTCCCTTTCCCCCCTCCCTCTTCCCCTTTCCCTTTTTTCCCTTTAGTTGAATTGTTTAATTAATAATAATATTTCCTTAATAATATATATATATATTCTCTTTAATTAAATCATCCTTATCTCAACCCGTGAGTTGTTCTTTCCTTTACTTCTTCCCCTCCTCATCTGAGGAGGGGGAGTGAGAGAGCGGTTGTGGTGTTCAGCTGCCTAGCATGGTAAAACCACCACAAAGTTCCCTTCTGTTTGTTCATTAGAGAAAAACACGGTACTTTTGTTTCTGGATTGACAGTGGCTTAATTTATGGTCACCAGTCAAGTGCCACTCAGAAAGGCAGTCAATGAGTTTTTCAGGGAATCTGAAGCAATGGTGCCACTGAAATATAAGGTTTGTGTAACATCTATATACAACCCTTTAAATAACCACATATTAAATTTAACTTTCCAAGGGAATCAAAGTGACAGTTGAGATAAGAGTCAGTTCCAAAGTTTCCAGCTGTTCTCCAAAAAATTTTATTCATTTTGATTATGCAATTTCTCATATAAGAATATGTACTAAGTAGTCTGACATATATTATATTATTAGGAAACAGGAGCAAATAAACTTTACAAAATGAGCTATATGTTCTAATGTAAATGTAAAATCACTCAAAGTCTATATCACATGTAGAAACATTCTAAGTTTCCTGTACTGGAAGATGGGCATGTTTTCACCACCTCATTCAAATAAATAAATAAAATAGAAGAAAAAAAAATCTGCTTTATATCTTGACTGAAATTCTACTAACTTTTCCTTTAAGTATAGGCTATGGCTATTTATGAACAGGCAATATTTTAACTGCCTTGGTTTATTTTAAGTTATGTGTTTGCTGAATTCTGAGACAGAATATAACATGCAGACCACTGTAACATTTTTCACCTAAGTCTTCCCACAAAACTTTTATTTCAGTGAAAAGACATAGAAAATTAAATCTCTTTATGATTTCTGTTTCAAAAATTCTAATTGCAGTTCAAGGATGTCTTTAATATTCTCTCTGAATAATGAAGAATATTACTCCTTAATCATGGCTTGATGGATTATAATCAGCCAGTCTAGACAAGGGGAGTTCATGTTTATGTCCTAGGAAAACTAGCAAGCAACAATTATGCAGCTTGTCCATTTTTATAAATACTTCTTTGTTTATTTAACAATGAATTCTTTGAAAGCTGAAAGCTCACAAAATTCAACTTTCTCAGATTACAGATAGATCAATAATATTGTACATTAAATTGATTTGAGATACCCAGGAGAGGAAAAAAAAATCAAGCAATGAGGCAATTAATAAGAATTTTTCTTGTTTTGGTTGCATTTGATTCTCTTACATAAAATTCTATTCCATGTACAGAGAATGGAAGTATTTCCATATTTCTTGTATGTATTAAATTTACTATCTATGATGCCCTAATGCCTTTCTATAAAGGCATAGGGCAAGGCCTAGCATAAATTCCAGTTATATTTTATTGATTGCTCTTCACACAACAGCCTTGAACAGAGAAATAAAATGAGTCCAATCTTATGTAATCTAATACAAAGTTTATTTCTGAAGTCAGATGGGTTCCTTTACTGGTTATGACAAAGACAGAAGTAAAACTTCTAGCAGTTATTCATACATCAAGATTTTACTGATTGTTCTATTTTGTATAACTTGGATCATTTACTCCTTATCAAACTTCATAAACACCACAATGTTGAGAAAAAAATAAATGAATTGTAAATGTTTGTAGCTAAAATTTTGTACTTGACTTTTGGGGTAAAATCAAGGGTATTCGTTTTCACTTTTCACCTGTTATGTGTTAAATTCTCTCTTAATTTGAGATTATGCAATAGGTGAATAGACATAACTTAAAAAAAAAAAAAATTCAGGAAGCATCAGCATACATTGAGTGTTGTTTACGTTAAGACTAATTGAACAAGTAGTTCCGCTGGAAAATGAAATCTACTGACTTCCATCTATTGCAATGGAGATATTATAACAACTGCAGTGTGAGTACTAGTATGTGGTATGCCCTTGCTATATCCCCAGGGCAACCTACGTACAACCTGTATAATCATCAGTTTGCTGATAATTCCACCTTCCTCATTTGACTAATGAGTCTCTCCATCTCCATGCTCTGCTGGTGTACTGCCTCAGAACTAACATGATCTGATCCTGTATTAAATTATATGTCAGTTCAGTTCTAAAACACGGTATTTGAATAGCCATGATGGTATGCCCTCTGAACCTGAGGCCTTGCAGATAATGAACAGTGTAGAAGCTACACCTGATAGTGACCACAGTATTGGCTCAAACTGGGTGCTGAACAAACTGACAGACAGACATCTTGCTCAGCAGCTGAGGGCCAATGGTGTATCTGCCAAAAAAAACAGGATGACTGTTAGTCCATCATCTTATCCCATAAATACTGCACAGGCCAAGAGCCCTTTGAGCTTTTCTGCATGGCAGATGGCTGCATGACAGGATCTCCCCTTAAGTATGGACACCTCAAATCTCTGTTGCAGAGATCCCTTATTTCTTGTTGAGAGATTTCTTGCTGCAACAGATCCTTAGTAAGTGGTTAATAGCTTGCTTAACTTTGTAAGCTCTCTGCCCTGCCCTGCCCTGCCCTGCCCTGCCCTCTCCTCTCTTTACCACAGACAACAGCCAAACACCCACCCAGCCTCTTGCTCATCCTCTTTTCCCACAGGATAGAAGGAAAATGTGAAGACTAGTGGATCTAAATAATGACAATTTACTAAAGGAAGCAAAGTAAAAAGAGGAATTCATTCACTGCCTCCCATCGGCAGTCAAATGCCCAGCCACCTCATGGGAAGCATGGCCTCAGCACACATAACAGTTGCTTGGGAAGGCAAACACCATAACCATAGACGTCTTACTTCTTTCCCTGAGCTTTTATCTCTGAGTAATGACACATGGTATGAAATATTCCTTTGGTCAGTTTGGGTCAGTTCTTCCAGCTGAGTCCCCTCCCAAATTCTTGACTACCCTCATCCTCCTTGGGGATCCAGGAGTAAGATGATATCCTTGATGCTGTGCAAGCACTGTTCAGCAGCATCCAAAGCACTGGTGTGTTATCTTGGAGTTTCAGCACAGGGACCTGCCGGTCTAAGGGAAAAAACATCCTTCACTAGAGAAGAAAACAAGCAATTAGGTAGTGTAACAACAGTAAAGAGCAACAAGAGTATCTCTTGGCATCTGGCCTGACTATATTTCTCATCCTAGCAAAGGATGATATTGTGCCCCCTTCTAGTAATTCCTGCCTTGATTGGCTTTGCCTTGAGGCTTGCACAACCAATGTCATGTGAATCTAAATATAATTATGGGTGTTTTATTTGTATCACACCAATAGGCAGAAGCATTTTTACAAGGCAGACTGCCTGTGATGTCTGCAGCCTAAGTATATACCTATGGAGTAGTCACAATAGTTCTTGTTACGAAAAACAGAGAAAACTGATCAAATATCTCAGGTACTGGCAGCAATTTCACAGCAATAGCAGGAATGTAGTGTGCTCATAAATCCCATTATAACCTGAATGTTATTCCTGCTACAAGAAAGCTGCCTCCTTAGGCTATGTGAGATGGGTACAATTTTTGCTTCCATAGGGAAAAACTGTACCTGAACTTCTGCCTCTCATAGAACCTGCTCCCATTCTACCATATCACTCATAAAACTCTACGAAACCATGAATCGCTGGATCACAAAATAATTGTGATCAATTGTGAACAGACTTGAGGTCATCTAGCCCAACCCTATCTGCTCAAACAGGATCAGCTAGACAACATTGTCTGGTTCTATGTCAAGTTTTGAGCATTGCCACAGATGAAGATTCCACAACGTCTCTGGGCAACCACCTATGTTTGACCACCCTCATAGTAAAGAAGTGACTTTTGCATTCAATTTTTTTTATTATTTTTTTTTAGTGTTTTGTGTTTCCTGAGAAGGAAACTGAGGAATACTGAGAAGTCTGGCTCCCTCTTCTTCATTCCTTCCCATCAGGTACTTATACACTTCCCCCTAAGCTTTCTTCTCTCCAGACTGAACAGTTCCAGCTCTCTCTGCCTCTCCTCAAATGAAAGATCCTTCAGTCTTTTAAGACAGAGGGAAATGAAAGATGGCATATCAATATTAGTTGTACAAGAGCTGGATGTTGTCTATTTTTATTTGTTTTGAGAGATTGACTGAAAAGCCTTTTTCTTTCCAGTACTATAGAATCAGAAAGCCAAATGAAACTCTAACTTACTGTCTGTGAATACTGCTCTACGTACTGTATTCTAACCTACATTTTTCCTCTGCCTGTGTTCATGCTCCTAGAAAGTGATTAAATGTTTTCAACAAAATATAAAGAGTGTATTTGTGTGTGTGTGTATTTTTTTGGGGGAGATCAGAATCACTTTAGCTGTATTTTTGGCAAACTTCATTCACTTCATCTTCTTGGCATTTCATTATATTTTACGATCACAAAGTCAACTCTCCAGCAACAAAGCGAAACATGGCTCTTTGAAATAAATGTTGTCATTAACAAGCCATGCCAGGCACAGTGACAGATTTGCAGCTGTAATGAATAACATTTCCCGCAAAGTTCTCCTGTCTGACAGAAAAGCTGTGACATTACTGCAGGCAACAGTGTTGAAAACTAAAAGATTGATTGATGCAAGAAGATAATTGAAACCTCAGTACTGTCACATGCATGTCAACCTAACAACCAAGCTACTACTCTAAGAAAACATTTATCATGCAACAGCCTTTCCATGAGTAATAGCCACCCCCTCCCCCCCCCCCAACATACACACACACACTGAAAACATTGAATGTTTCTCAGTGAACATGAGTTACTTAATGATAATTTATCCTACTGATAAGTCTGGGTCTCTAAAACAAAAATTACTTAGTTTGCTTCCAGTATCTTGAGTTTCTGGATTCTTTGCAAGAGCAAAGAATGCTTAACAGTAGGTAGAGATGAGCTGCAGTGGACCTTTGCACAGTAAGTGATAGCATCATTGTCATGTCTGAGTCCCTGAAGTTAGACACAGTAATCCATATTTATTTCAGTCTATTTGAACCTGCCTCTAAAGATACTTAGAAGTTTTTAACTGTTTTTTTTTTTTTTTTTTTTTTTCATAGTCCAAGTTCAGTTCACAAAAGATACTTTCTAATTTAAAATAATTTTTCCTCCTTCACAATTACCTACATGATGTTTTCATTACAGCATTTGCTTTCCAGAAAACACAGAAATGGACTATTAATACAAACCTATCTTTGGAAAGATAGTCATAAAATGGGTCCACGTGGATTCACTGATGTACTAGAATCACACTGGTTTACATCACTAAACTGTAATGTATAGATATGTACCTAATCCTAATAAATGACTAATGAAAAATGCACTGATGTATACAGAAAGAACATTAGTATATATGGCATTAGTAAATGATCACATGGCAAGAGAGCTAATGTGGGAAAAGTCACTGTCTCAGAATCACAGAATGGCTGATGTTGAAAGGGACCTCTGGAAGTCATCTAGTCCAACCCCCTGCCAAGCAGGCCCACCTAGAGCATGCTGCACAGGATCACATCCAGGCGGATTTTGAATATCTCCAGAGGAGGAGACTCCACAGCCTCTCAGGGCAACCTGAGCCAGGGCTCTGTCACGCTCACAATAAAGAAGTGCCCCCTCATATTCAGCTGGAACTTCCTGTACTTCAGTTTGTGTCCATTGCCTCTTGTCCTGTCGCTGAGCACAACTGAAAAGAGACCAGCTCCATCATCTTGATGCCCTCCACTCAGATATTTGTATACATTAATGAGTTCTCTCCTCAGTCTTTTCTTTTCCAAGCTAAACAGGCACAGGTCTCTCAGCCTGTCCTTGTACAAAAGGTGCTCCAGTCCTCTAATCATCTTCATAGCCCTCTGCTGGACTTGCTCCAGTAGTCCTATGACCCTTTTGTACTGGAGAGCCCAACACTGGACACAATACTCCAGGTATGGCCTCACCAGGGCTTAGCAGAGCGAGAGGATCCCCTCCTTTGGTCTAGTGGCAGCACTCTTCCAGATGCACCCCAGGATACCATTGGCCTTCTTGGACACAAGGGCACATTGCTAGCTCATGATTAATCTGCTGTCCACATGGACCCCCCAGGTCCTTCTCTGCAAAGCTGCTTTCCAGCAGGTCAGCCCCCACCTGTATTGCTGCTTGGGGTTATTCCTCCATAGGTGAAGGATCCTGCACTTGCCTTTGTTAAACTTCATGAGGTTCTTCTGTGCCCTGCTCTCCAGACTGTCCAGGTCCCTCTGAATGGCAGCACAGCCCCCTGGTGTCTCAGCCACTCCTCCCAGCTTTGTGACATCAGCAAACCTGCAGAGGGGCCACTCTGTCCCATCATCATCAGGTCACTGATGACTAAGTTGAATGAGTACTGACCCCTGAGGAACACTGCTAGTTACAGGCATCCAAATAGACTGTGCCACTGAGCGCAATCCTCTGAGCTCTGCCATCCAGCCAGTTCTCAGTCCACCTCACTATCCCGCACTTCTTGAGCTTGCCTACGAGGAGTTTATGGAAGACGTTCAAAAGCCTTGCTGAAGTCTAGGTAGACAACATCCACTTCACTCTCCTCATCTACCCAGCCAGTAATCCCATCATAATAGGCTATCAGATTGCTTAAGCTTGATTTCCCCTTGGAGAATCCATGCTGACTACTACTGATTGCCTTCTTATCCTCAATGACCTTGGAGATGACCTCCAGGTAACCTTCCACCAGCTTTCCAGTGATGGAGGTGAGGCTGACTGGCCTGCAGTTTTCTGGGTCCTCCTTCTTGCCCTTTTTGAAGACTAAAGTACACTGGCTTTTTTTCAGTCCTTACAGGCACCTCTCCTGTTCTCCATGACCTTACAAAGATGATGGAATGGCCTAGCAATAACGTCATCCAGCTCCCTCAGCACTCATGGATGTATCCCGCTGGGGCCCATAGATCTGTGTGTGTCAAGTTTGCCTAAATGACATCTAACCTGATCATCCTCAACCAAGATGTGTTGGAAAGGGGTTCAGGGGTTGAATCTGATGGAAAGGGTTCAATGGTTGAGACAAAGACAGGGAGATTGCTCAACAATTATTGTCATGGGCAAAACTGACTAAGAAATGGGAGATTAATGTAATTTATTACCTTTTACTAACATGCTACAGCAATGAGAAACTAAAAGCAAACTGAAAATACCTTCTCCCCATCCACCTTATTCTATGTTGTCCCCCCAGGAGGTGCAGGGAAACAAACAGGGAATGGGGGCTGCGGTCAGTCCATGATGTTTCATCTCTGCCGCTCCCTCATGGTCACTCTCTGCCCCTGCTCCATGAGGGGTCCCTCCCACGGGATGCTGTCCTTCCTGAACTGAGCCTGCGGGGGCTGTCCACAGGCAGAAGCTCTTCAAGAACTGCGCCCACATGGCTCCGTACCATGGGGTCCATTCCCCAGGAACAAACTGCTCCAGCACGGGTCCCCCACTGGCAGCAGCTCCCCCCAGACTCCCTGCTCCTGCATGGGCTCCTCTCCACGGGCTGCATCTCTGGCCCGGGGCCTGCTCCTGCGGGGGCTCTCCATGGGCCGCAGCCTCCTCCAGGCCACATCCACCTGCTGCACCGGGGGCTCCTCCACGGGCTGCAGCGTGGAGATCTGCTCCGTGTGGGACCCATGGGCTGCAGGGGGACAGCCTGCTCCACCAGGGGCCTCTCCACAGGCTGCAGGGGAACTTCTTCTGCGTGCCTGGAACACTTCCTGCCCTCCTCTGCACTGACCTGGGGGTCTGCAGGGCTGCTTCTCTCACACTTTGTCACTCCTCTCTCCCCAGCTGCTGTTGTGCAGCAGGTTTTGTTTGTTTGTTTGTTTCCCCTTTTTTCAATCTGCTCTCCCAGAGGCCCAACTAGTGTCAGTCACTGGCTATTAGCAGGTCCCTTTTGAAGATGGCTGGAGCTGGCTCTGATCTGACAAGGGTCAGCTGCTGGGGTGTGTTCATAGAGGCCACCCCTGCAGCCCCCAGCTACCAAAACCTTGCCACATGAACCCAATACAGAAAGGAATGTCCTCCTTTCTCCACACTTCCTCTCTCTTCTCTAGGGTCTGAGGGCTCATCTTAGCAGTGAAGACAGGCAAAGAAGGCATTCAGTAACTGCCATCTCTGTATCACCAGGGCACCCACCCCCTTCAGCAGGGGGCCTACATTTTCTGCAGTCTTCTTTTTGTTCCTGATGTATTTGAAGAAGCCCATTTTGTTGTCCTTGACATCTTTTGTCAGATTTAATTCCAAATGTGCCTCAGCCTTCCTTGTCATATCACTGCATATTCTTGACAGTATCCTTATATTCTTCCGAAGTGGCCTGTCCCTTCTTCCACATGCGGTATAGTTCCTTCTTCTCTGTGAGTTTTGCCAGGAGCTCCTTGCTCATCCATGTAGGTTTCTCACTAATAAAAATTCCAAGTAAAAAGAACTGGTATCGTAAATGTAAATCAGAAATAAATGTAATAAATAAATAAATAAACACATTTATTCTGACACTTTTCCAGCAAACCTTATTTAATAGTGAGTGTGAGTGTGTGTGTGTGTTTGTGAGTGTGTGTGAGTGTGTGTGTGTACCAGCCTGGTATTTTTTAATACCAGAAACTAAAAGTAATTATCTTAATAAAGCATCACATCAAATAATATTCCAGATCACTTTTACAGATTTTACCGTGTTCCTGATGCTAAATTTAATATATTTTACCATTTATCATTATTCTGTCATTTATTTACCATTATTCTACATACAACTCTGACAGGAACAGGCCATTCAATGGTTTGAACTATCAGCCTCTATTGAGAATATTGCCTGCCTCTTCCTATTTTTGTCTCTCTCCAGATATATCTTTCCTCAAGTTCCTTTCAGGTCTTTTTCAATAACTGTAAGTTTTTTATTCTCTTCTCTCCATGAGCTTTGTTTCAACTGTTCTTCCAATCTGTGGACTGATTCCTGCAGTTCCTAAGCATTCATCATGTTCCTAGAAACAGCTTTGGTTGACTTCATCAGGGGCAACACAATTTCACCCTGTGGTTATACACTTTTCCTTACATCTCTTTTCCATTTTAGTTCATTGACTGGAAATTTGATTTTTTTTTTTTTTTTCTTTCTTTCTTTTTTTTCCTGTACTGGCCTTGCTTCTTTCATTCCTGCAATTCTTTTCTTCAGCCTTTACTCTTTGCTGTTTTTCTGTCTCTCTTCTTTCCTACTGACAGAGTAAAAGAAAGGTGAATTAAGATTATCATAGAATCATAAAATGGCTCAGGTTGGAAGAGACCTTAAAGATTATCTAGTTTCAACTACCTTACCTTAGGCAGGGAAGAAGCAGACCTTTGTTTGGAGAAATTTATTTCAATGCAATTTTCTTAATGCCTAACATTAAAAGTAGATCAGCCGTTAAAATATGCAATATAATGCTTGGTGACCTTTTTTTTTTTTTTTTTTTTTTTTTAATTTCTTTTCAAGTTACAGAATCACAGAATCACAGAATCACCTAGGTTGGAAGAGACCTCCAAGATCACCGAGTCCAACCTCTGACCTAACACTAACAAGTCCTCCACTAAACCATATCCCTAAGCTCTCCATCTAAATGTCTTTTAAAGACCTCCAGGGATGGTGACTCAACCACTTCCCTGGGCAGCCTATTCCAGTGACTAACAACCCGCTCAGTAAAGAAGTTCTTCCTAATATCCAACCTAAACCTCCCCTGGCGCAACTTTAGCCCATTCCTCATCGTCCTATCACCAGGCACGTGGGAGAATAGACCAACCCCCACCTCGCTACAGCCTCCCTTCAGGTACCCGTAGAGTGCAATAAGGTCACCCCTGAGCCTCCTCTTCTCCAGGCTAAACAGTCCCAGATCCCTCAGCCACTCCTCATAAGACTTGTTCTCTAGACCCTTCACCAGCTTCGTAGCCCTTCTCTGGACTCACTCGAGCACCTCCATGTCGTTCTTGTAGTGAGGGGCCCAAAACTGAACGCAGTACTCAGAGAGTACTATTCAGTTTTTGCTCAATATCTTATATTAAAAGATTGATATCTGTATTCACTTTGACTGTCTGGATTTAATTTAATTTATTTCAAGTCATATTCAAGTAAAACCTACCTAAACTTAAATAAAACGTTAATTTAATTAAATTTAAAGATAAAAATTGAAATTTTTAAATAAAAACTTTTTTTTTTTTTGATCAAATGTTCCTTTAATAATTTTAAACATATATGATTTTTTTTTATTATTATTTTTTTTTTTTCTGGAGTTTCTTATATGTTACAAAAGTATCAGAAAATTACTTTTGCAAACAATCTATTTGAGTTAACTCAGTTTAAGTCCTATAACAGGATTGAGGTCTGCTGCATGTCTCAGTCTCATCTGCCTTAGAAACTTTGCTGGACATAGCTCCCAGACTCTCCCTGAACCTGTCATGCAGTTGCAAATCTACAGGTAGAACAGGAGCCATCCTCCTGGGGCCACCATCTCCCAGCCTTCATGATCCTGGAAGTCTCCATTTCCCAACCTAGTAAGAACAAACTATTTTTTTCTTCTTAATACGGCTTGGGGTTCAAACTCTTGAAGCTTCAGGGTCTCAGAGAAGATCTGGTGGCTCTTTTTCATGCCATCTCTGATGCTACACATTGTGCTGAGCTCTTCACGCAGCTCCTTTGCTTGGTGACACAAATCCTCCAATACCAGTAGTACTCAGCCATGCAACTCTTTAGGGAATGTAAAGCAGATAGTAGTGGGTGAGGCAACACAGGAAATGCTACATGTGTTTTTTAGCAAAGGGTGAAAAACTTGAGCTCTTCTCTCTTGAGACTCATCATATGGACCAGCAGTATGCTGTGGAATACCTTATTCCTGTAATTGTATTTCAATTCCTTAATTATACAAAATGATTTCCAGATTGTGATTATACACAAACTGAAGCTCAGGAAGTTCCATCTGAATATTACAGAATCACACAGAATCACAGAATTTCTAGGTTGGAAGAGACCTCA
>NC_048895.1:68049951-68114798 GCF_011077185.1 Oxyura jamaicensis | reverse complement strand
AGCTGCGTCAGGAAGCTATCTTCCACTTTCTCCAGAAACCTCCTAGACTGCTTCCTCTGGGCTGTGTTGTGCTTCCAGGATATGTCAGGGAAGTTGAAGTCCCCCACGAGTACAAGCGCTGAAGATTTCGCAACTTCTGTCAGCTGCCTGTAGAACTCCTCATCCGTCTCCTCGTCCTGGTTCGGCGGTCTGTAACAGACCCCGACCAGGACGCTAGCCTTGTTGTCCCTGCCGATCCTAACCCAAAGGGACTCGATCTTGTCATTCCTAGCCTCGAGTTTTACAACATCGAAAGATTCTCTAATATAGAGAGCCACACCGCCACCCCTTCTGTGCTGCCTGTCCCTTCTGAAGAGCCTATAGCCAGGCATCGCAGCACTCCAGTCATGAGAGTGGTCCCACCACGTTTCTGTGATGGCAACCAAGTCGTAGCCTGCCCGCTGCACGATGGCTTCCAGCTCCTCCTGTTTGTTACCCATGCTGCGTGCATTGGTGTAGATGCACTTCAGCTGGGCCATTACCTTATTCCCCAGCCTTGCTATTGTTCCCCCTGGCACAGCTCCAACAATCCTTGCTTCACCCCCATCCCCCTTCTTACCTAGTTTAAAGCCCTATCAATGAGCCCCGCCAGCTCCTGGCCAAGGATCCTTTTTCCCCTAAAGGATAGGGACCCGTCTACGGCCATCAGACCAGGTGCTGAATAAACTGCCCCATGGTCGAAATACCCAAGATCTCTGCGTTGGCACCAGCCCCGGAGCCACGTGTTTAACAGGTGGGCTTTCCTGGTCCTCTCCGTACCCCTCCCTGTCACCGTAGGGATGGACGAAAGCACTACCTGCACTCCCGCTCCGTCCACTAACCGTCCCAGCCCCCTAAAGTCTCTTTTGATTGCCTTCAGGCTTCTGTCTTCAATGTCGTCACTGCCTGCCTGGACTATCAGAAGAGGATAATAATCAGAGGGGCGTACCAGGTTGGGAAGCTTCCTGGCAACGTCCCTGACCCTGGCCCCAGGGAGGCAGCAGACTTCCCTATGGGTAAGGTCAGGCCGACAAATAGGGCCCTCTGTTCCCCTAAGGATAGAGTCTCCAACAACAATCACCCTTCTTTCTTTCTTGATGGAGGCAGTCCTGAGGCGTGGAGTCGACCTCCTCGCCCTAGGCATCTTCCTGGGAACACTTTCTACCTCTTCCTCAGTTGCTGTTGATCTCACAGTCTCCAGGGCCTCAAACCTGTTGTGTAAGGGCACCTGGGAAGGTGGGGCCGGAAGGGGAGGGCATCGCCTGCCATGTCGAGCAGGGACCTGTCTCCATTCCTCCTCAACTCCCAGATCCCCTCCTTCTGCCCGACGGCGACAAGGCAGGGGCTCCACCCCCATTTGGGGTGTCTCAGCCCGGTACCTCTCCTTGAGGCCCTGCAGGGAGTTACTCCACAAGTCTATCTCCCGCTCACACTCCCTGATGGCCCTCAACCTCTCCACCTCCTCCTTGAGCTCCGCCACCATGCGGATCAGGTCATCCACCTGCTCGCACCTCACGCACGCAGCGTCTCTGCCTCCCGCCGATGGCAGCAGCAGGCTCTGACACTCCCTGCTTCCGGTGACCTGAACCGCTGCATTCTTTAACGGGCAGTCGGTCTGGGTGTGTACCGACCTCCTGGAGAGCCCACCGTGCCTGGTGGAGACCATTATCGCCTAGCTAACGACTGTCGTTAGGAGGTGTTCGTGTGGGCAGGCGATTGCTCTCCGCCCTGCCTGCTCGCCCTGCCTGCGCGAACTGCCGCGCCACTCCCCTCTGACGCGCCACGCCCTGTTTGCCCGTCCTGTTCGCCCCGCTCCTGGTCGCTCGCGCTCCCTAGGGGCTGCTTTTGAACGGCCGGGGAGGGGGCGCTGCTGGCTCCGCCTTCTCCTCGTCAGCCTCCCTCACGAGGGCTGCCGGGTCCTGGCGGCTCCCTGAAGTCGGCTCGATGCCGGAAAATCAGCCCTGCCTGGCCCGATCCCCCGCTCCGCTGCAGAACGCGTCTGCTCCGGAGCCGATCGCCTCGGCAAAAGGCACTTCTTTACTGTGAGGGTGTCAGAGCCCTGGCACAGTTGCCCGGAGAGGCTGTGGACTCTCCTTCTCTGGAGATATTCAAAACCTGCCTGGGTGTGATCCTGTGCAGCATACTTTAGGTGGCCCTGCTTGGCAGGGGGGTTGGACTAGATGACCTTCAGAGGTCCCTTCCAGCCTCGGCCATTCTGTGATTCTGTGATTCTGTGAAAGTTGCTTGATAATCCATAATTTTAAATAGGAGACTGCAAGTGAAAAACTGTAATTCTACACAACTGGTATGAGAAAATATACATTCTATATTTATAAATAATATCATTAACATATTAGATTTGCCATTACTAAAGCTCATTTCGTAATGTGTTCCTGTCAAAGAGGAAAAACTATGAAAAGGTGAGAGTAGGAATATCTGACCTTTGCCTTCCTGCAAAGAGGCTGTTTTGACCCCATTCTTTGTATTCTCCTGACACCTCAAGTGATTACCCAAACCTCACACCATCTGCTCCTTTGGAGCAGGCCCTCAAACTGTTAAAAAACAGGCAGCTTTACTAGAACTAAGCCATAAAATGCTAAAAGCCATGAGAAACATGAAGTTCCTGTATAAAAAATGCAATGTTATATAAGAAGTAAAGTAACACAATAAATAAATAAATAAATAATAACTGCCAGAAATTAACTCTTAATGCCATTAATGTAATGAGGCATAAGGTCAAAGGAAAGGAAACAGGATTTTAAATTAGTATTTTTCACTGTGATGATGGAAGCACTGCTGAGACCCCTAATCCGCTCATGCTGACAGACCCATTATCTGCAATTATTCTTTATTCAAGTGTAAACCACCATTATGCATGGTGCTGTTGTTACTGTAATAAAAAATTTAAAAGGCTCTGTACTGTAAGTAACAACTGACTTCACCAAGCTACAGGGACCTAGTATAAAAATATTTCCTTCCATTAAACATCATAACTTGGCTTTTATTCTGTCCTTTTCAAGAAATGAAAATAAATCTTTTGAGGTCTCTGCCTGAACCAAATTTGCACCAATGTTTCTTTTTATTGGAATAATCCCAGAGTTAAAGTTTATTTACCTGTATCTACGTCTTCATGTATTCAGACATTTAACATTTCTTCTAGAATGTGTGGTCTTATGTGAAACTCATTTATGAAAAGCAGTAAACAGCCAAGGTGGATGTTGTGATTTGTAGCAGTCATAATGTTTTTAACAAAAAAATTTGAGGAGAAGAGCTGGTCCTGTTTTCTTCTACCTCATGCAGTAAGGAGAAACAGTTACAGGTTGAGCTGCAGAACAACAATGAAGCTTCTTCTTCATTTTTTTTTTTTTTTTTTTTCAATATTCTCATTAATTTACAGTCTGGACCTTAAACAGATAATTGTGTTGAAAATATTTGAAATCAAGGGGTATACTGTAAGTGAAAATTATTGACTCTTTGATATTAAATGTTATACATACTTGGGAGAGACTGAAGAAATCTGCTCTCAAACTATTCATTGGCTTTCATATCTAGAAAAAGAAATAGAAAAAGAAAATAAAAAGAAAAAGAGCTACATTTAGCATATACCTTCTCATCTCATCATGCATATGCTGCCCTGCTTTTAATATTTCTCATCTGTCAAATCACCAGTATTGCATTTTTAAAATCTGAAGCCATAACCTATAATAATCTATTAGATACAGATTTCCTCCCCGATTCCAGAGCAATTCTGTCTGAGCAGAAATCTAGCTTACATATTGGTCATTTTGATAATGTATATATTGCGTTAAAATTAATGCAGGTAAAAGGATTATAAGCAAGCCCTGGAAAATTAATAAATCAAAGAAGTAAGGCTGCCATTTGCCCTGTTCTAATTCCATCTTTATGGAAACAGTTTATAACTTCACAGACTGAAGAAAATCACAGAAATTTGCCTGATTTTAGCCTTACTGAATCTGCAGGAAGGGTGAGGATACCAAGGGCAAGGCCAACTCCCAGTCCAAACTCTCGGACCCCTTCCAGACACAAAGAGGTCCTGAGGCACCACTGAGAGGAGGACAGCACTCACACGCATACACATAGAATTTGAATCTCAGGTGGAAGCAGTGGAGAGATGATGTGGGCTTCATGCAGATGTTGTCTCCAAAGAGCTTGATTTATCAATGCTGAGAATTCTCACCCAAGCAGCTTAAAACTAAAATACCAGCAAATTTTCACCAAGTTGGCAGAAAACCCATCCAAAAGCCCAAGGCATTCAATTCCCTTTCCCAGAATCAAATACATTGGAGGCACTAAAGATTTTCAATGAAATAGAAGTAAGAAAGATTTTACGAGTAAAACAACACACTCTTTTCTAATCATGCTTATAATAAAAAAATAAAAAGTGATGTTTTGTGGGACTGCTTCCAAAAAGTCCTTCTCTGAATTAGTACTAGTCAATAGGAGTATTTCAACCCGAATTTTATTCCAAGTTTAGCAGAGTTAAACTAAGCATGGCATTTTACACCAAAAAGAATCAGGTAGCCTAAAGATACTGATTCTCTGTTTCTTCAGTCAATAACATGCTATCAAGGTAGGAAAACAGATGCAGAAAACAAGGGGAATTAGGGATCATAGTATTTTTATACTCTGGAATATAAGGCCCTGAATATGACAAGACACATTTGGACTTTAATGTAATGTACATCCTACAGTTATTAATGTCATCTACTTTAATTTCTTCCTCATGCAAGAGTAATAGACAGTGAAAATGGGCAGGCAATTGTTATGACATTCAGTATGCTGGCCTTAAAATATCCACAAACACTATGTTAAACATTATTTCTATTTAATTAATGTACATCTGAATCTATCACACCCATCACCTGAGCATCTTTGCTTCAAAGCAATTTGCTTGTACTGCCTTCTCACTGGAAGTAAAGCTATTACTGTAGTAGACATGCTAACGTGAGATATAATTTTAAAGGGAAATAGCCTGTACTGCAGGGACACTGAATTGTTCAGTTTCACTTTTCTTACATTTTTAGATGATAAAGGCATTTCTGGGTGTATTAAATGTAAACCATTCACATAAAATAATATGAAATTCAATCCTCTTTTGGGATAATATGATATGATTTCACAATTCTTTCAGCAATATCTAAAAGGTCAAGCAAGTGTGAAAATTGTAAAGATAGCTCATCAGAAATAGAAAGAACAGCAGTAGCCAAATAGAAAAACAGCAAAAAGATATAAAGGATGCATTGGGTAATTTTTATGATAGGTGTAATTTCTCTTAGATTAACTGAGTTATTTATACATTCATCTCTGTGAAAATCAAGTATAACCTTTCCATGAACTTCAACATTATTTCTGAAATAATTATTGAAATATTTTTAAAAATATTTTTGCATACTCTCTTGTACATTTCTCTCACTCTTATACACATACAGATACACGGCCTTCTAGCTTTTGGTAATTTTCTGTATTAAAATGGATAACATAGAAATATATTTATCATACTATGGGTTATAGTGTGGAAACACCATATAACATTTTGGAATATTACTTTCCACCAGAATTGTTTCTAGTAGAAGTACTGTTACCCCGTGTGAGCCGTGTCTGAGTTCTGGATCCCCGTGTAACTTCACATGAGGAATGCTAGCAATGATGGAAGACAGATTCCATAGGAAGCCTAATGCAGTCATCACAGCTGTGTTTGTAAGACAGGGAGTGTAGAACAAACAGGACAAAACTTAAACAGTGACAGATTTGATGAAGTGTGTGACTTCCATATTTATTTATTTATTTTTAAGTATTTTCTCTCTTCCATGACACCTTTCATTCACCGTAACCATTTGGCTATTTCCCTATCAATCAAATCTTTTGTATGGGCATTGCTTTTGTCTCTCTCTCTCTTCTTTTTTTTTTTCTTTTTTTTTTTTTTTTTTCTTTTAGTGTTGGTTTATCTTCCACTGTAAGAAATAGTCATATAGTCGTTAACCTATGTCACCTGCTACTAGATTTGTCTCAAATATATTTTAGGGAAGAAGAAAACATAAGCTCATATATCAAGGACTTAATATTTAATTGATTTTACCCTCTACATGTAAACTGGGAATTATTAAGATCTTAGGGAGCTGATTGCTCAGAATAGCAGTTTATTATCTGTACATCTATGACTTGTAGTGCCTTCATGTATCCACTGTTCTTTTATTACCAGTCCTTTTCAAAACAAGTTTCTTTAAAAAACAAACAAACAAAACAAAAACAAAACAAAAAAAAAAAACTCTATGGGCTCTATGGGACAGGGATGTTTTCTGAAACAGTCAGCTGCACAAGCTGAAAGATCAACCTGGCTATGATATTTTCCTAATTATCCAGAACTGAAGTAGATGCAATTTCAAAGCCAGAGGCTACTGGCAATGCTAAATGTTTAAAAAAAAAAAAAAAAAAAAAAAAAAAAAAAGTGATTAATCTGGGATATGAGGTGAGTGAACTGAGGGAGGCCCTAGATAATGTTTTGTTGCACAGTTAAAAAGGATGTAATGGCTGTCTTTCTCTGCTCAATGCCTTCATTGTCTGGAAGCCCTTGGGCTCTGAGTTACCTAGCAGCCATGGCCACGCACCTGGATGCTACAGGGCTGCCAAACTTCATCTTTGCCTGAAGCTGCCCCTCAGCTATGGCATTTACCTTGCCATAGCCCAAACTCTTGAAGAGCAGAAACATGCTGCAACCATCCTGCTAAACATCCTCTTGCATAGCTCATCCACAGGGCAACACAGAGTTTCCACAGCCTCTGCTTTGTATCAAGGGAGTGGGCATAAAGTGAACCATACCTCATCTTCCTTGGGAAAATGACAAAACTGCTATAATTAAGAAACTATTTTTCATGCCAATGGCTCAGAGTGACTGACAGATACAGAAAAAGGTGAAGTGAGAGACTGCAAGTAACATAACCATTCCTGTATAGCTGAGAACTACTTATTTTCCAAACATGGAAAAGAAACATGAAAAAATGTTTCTTTTTCAGACACTGTATGACAGAAAAAGAAAATCACATCACTGTTTTGTCTCAGGGGACTGCCCTGAAATCAATGGCTCTGGCAGCCTTCATACACTGGGTGCTCATCGATGTTAACCTTAATTATACTTTTTAACTATGCAGCTTAGAGTGTGATGACTAAAAGTTATAACTCTTGTAGAACAGCACAAAAAAAAGGGCATGATTATGTGAGCTAAATGCTGCTTGGCAAGTATATGACTGACTCATATTCATCCTCCAGCTGGGATCTGATGGCTTCCTTGAAGGAAGACAGTCAGTCAATCAGTTAGTCTGGCACTGTTTTATTCCCTTTCTCCACTTTCATGCCAGTTGTTTCCACCAGCTGAAGGTCTGGAAGTTATAACACAGCTGCTTATTGCCTAGCACAAAAGGAGAAAAAAAAAATAATTTAAACTTTTTCTTCTTTCCTCTTTCCCCTGGAGGCCATGAGGAAAAAGGTTTTCCTTCAAGCCCTACAGATAATTTCTTTTTGAACCAATAGTGACAGAGATATAAAATCTTGGTCAACTTACAGTCTACAGACACACACACACACACACACACACACACACACAAACAACTCTCCTCTTAGAAAGTAAGGAAATCCTACGGCATCTTAAGCAGTCCATCCTGAAGCAGCCCTTTAAAACAGCTGTCTCCTGACCTATTACTTTTTGACATTATTCCAAGGCAATTCATTAAGTTGGCTCTCTCTCCTTTCCTGCAATTTGTGCATCAATTGCCATTTTATACTGAATAATTTTGTCCTGTTATATGTTTTCTCCTTTGGAATCATGTTCTGCCCTAATCTGTGTTAGTTTCTGCAAGAAACTACTGTACTAAATTGCTGCTGTGACACAGTCCCTTTCTTATTAAATGAAGGTCAAGAACAGACTCATTTATTTTTATTTTTATTTTTTTTTCTAAATGATTCTACTTAATTGCTCTTTCCATATCGATTCTGTGAAGGGAATCCAATTACATTATCTTGTTGTGGGATATACTAAAATGGATATCTGACTCCAGCCTTGCAGGTATCCTCTGGATTAGTGGGTCTTCATCAGTGTAACTAAGACATAGTTTTCTGTGGTATAGTTCAGATTTATTAGTCCATCCATTAATATTAAGAGAAATAATCTTCCTCGCAAGTCATGCATCCTTCAGTGTTCCTCTCTCTCTCTTTTTTTTTTTTTTTTTTTAAACTCTCCTTGGAATGGGGAAAAGGGGTCATGCATTGGTAAGAAAGGTATTTGTTATTTAAAGATGTTGTAGTGAAACAATGAGAGGAAAAACCTGGACCAAAGATCTGGTCTCATACATATTAGACAGTTTTGTACCAAACAGGTTTCAGACTTTACAGTAGTGTATTTTTTTTTTTTTTTTTCTGATAAATGCCTTTAATTTACAGCAAATTGATTGTGACGCTAGTAGACTACTTAAGGAGTTATCTATATTGCCATTAGAGTTTAGAGCAGGGACTGAACTTTTGAGGCAAATTTTGTTATTGTCTGTTAGTAAACTGTTTTACTTTCTGGTGAAGTTAGCCTGGAAGATGACTCCTGGGAGACACAATACAGTTAATAGGAACTGTTACATTTAAAATCATAGACACTACTTGAACAAAACTTACTCTTACAGTACAATTTCTGTAGTATTTTCACATTTATCCATCAGCATTTGGTAAGGGAATGAGGAAAACAAATTAAATGGGGAAAGAAAGTAAATACTTGCAGCTGAGTTCCACTTTTATGGGCTAGGCAGTTGTTTACCCCTGCACAGAATTCAGTTCTCAGAACTCAATCTTTTTATATCAAATAAAATTCTGTATAAACGGAAAAGGAGTCTCAAATCAAGCTCTGTGAAGAAAGGAGACCACAAGAGAAAAAGGAACTTCTGAACACGATACAAAAATATGCTGTAAGGAGAGAGAAAATGATACATAGAGCAAACAGTACATAGCTTTCATGAATTATACAGTCCAAAATTAAAACCTTTCAGTAACCTTTCTTTTAAAATGTCATAAGCCTTTCTAGATCAGTGTTGCTCATTTATGATGAGAAAAACCCAGGAACAGAAAATTGAGAATACAGATGGTGCAGAAAGTTGGTTGGTAGTCCTTTATCAGCTGAAAAGTGAGTCTAAGCCTCTGCAACAAATAACTATTCAATCAAGTGAAACTCTTTTCATGTGGTAAAATTCTTATAATTGCAAATCCTAATCATAAAATCAGACAGTAGGAGTGACTGTCCCACAGAGGTCTTTAAATACAGCTTTTAATAAATGCTGTATCCAAATCACTAAGACCATAAGTCATTGTGGTTTTCCTGCTGGCCTGGTAAAAAGAAATGGTCAACAACATGAGTATTATAACAGAGATTTATTTCTAAATCTTTATGCTTTTTTTCACTTTTACTCTCCAAGGACTGACAAACAATACAATAAACAATCTTAATGCTGAAAGATTTCTGTGAATAAATAAAGTAGTAAAGAATGAGGACTCCTAGCTACTTAAAAGTAGAGGTGGAATTTCTTAAGGCTTAAGGATTCATATTTGTCACAAAGTTGATGTCATACAAGAAGGATGTGCAAAGGAAAGGCTTGCCATTATCACTGTCTTGTATTGAGCTCGGTTCTGTGCATACCTGGTACAATCTCTAATTACTGTTGGTTATTCTGGCAACTAACCTATGGACTCAGTTTTAAGCACTATGAACACCTTTAATCTTTTCATGGGTGAGATACCAAGGCTCTCTTACATCTTGGCAGGATTCCCTTCAAGCTATGGAGAATATTACTATGACAGTTACTCTAAATATCCTAACCCTAGAAACTGGACAAAGGTAAACAGTGAAATTATATAATTTGTATAATATAAGATTAAAAAGTATTTGTCTTCTATTTTGCATACATATGATCACTAGTGGAGTTCCCCAGGGCTCGGTACTGGGGCCAGTCCTCTTTAACATCTTCATTGATGATCTGGACGAGGGGATCAAGTGCACCCTCAGCAAGTTTGCAGACGACACCAAGTTAGGTGCATGTGTCGATCTGCTCGAGGGTAGGAAGGCTCTGCAGGAGGATCTGGATAGGCTGGACCAATGGGCCAAGGCCAACGGTATGAAGTTCAACAAGGCCAAGTGCCGGGTCCTGCACCTGGGGCACAACAACCCCAAACAGAGCTACAGGCTGGGAGATGTGTGGTTAGAAAACTGCCTGGCAGAGAAGGACCTGGGAGTAGTGGTTGACAGTCGGCTGAATATGAGCCAGCAGTGTGCTCAGGCAGCCAAGAAAGCCAAGAGCATCCTGGCTTGCGTTAGAAACAGCGTGGCCAGCAGGTCCAGGGAAGTGATTGTCCCCCTGTACTCGGCTCTGGTGAGGCCGCACCTCAAGTACTGCATTCAGTTTTGGGCCCCTCACTACAAGAGGGACATGGAGGTGCTTGAGCGAGTCCAGAGAAGGGCTACAAAGCTGGTGAAGGGTCTGGAGAACAAGTCTTATGAGGAGCGACTGAGGGAGCTGGGACTGTTTAGCCTGGAGAAGAGGAGGCTCAGGGGTGACCTTATTGCACTCTACGGGTACCTGAAGGGAGGCTGTAGCGAGGTGGGGGTTGGTCTATTCTCCCACGTGCCTGGTGATAGGACGATGAGGAATGGGCTTAAGTTGCGCCAGGGGATGTTTAGGTTGGGTATTAGGAAGGACTTCTTTACTGAGCGGGTTGTTAGTCACTGGAACGGGCTGCCCAGGGAAGTGGTTGAGTCACCATCCCTGGAGGTCTTTAAAAGACATTTAGATGGAGAGCTTAGAGATATGGTTTAGTGGAAGATTTGTTAGTGTTGGGTCAGAGGTTGGACTCGGTGATCTTGGAGGTCTCTTCCAACCTAGGTGATTCTGTGACATATTATTGTATATGAAATTGTATTTACTTATTTTTAGACAGCATTTAAAAAGTCCACCGAGAACATTTTTGCAAACATATGAAGTAGACATATTTCCTGGACTGAATACCCTCCCCTCCCCCAACCCCCTCCCAACCTCCCCCCACACACACACACACATACACACAGTTTGGTTTCTTCCTTTAATTATTATCTCCTTTGCATTTAACATGTTATCCTTGACCAGATAACGTTACTGAAGCAGATTCTCTCACCTTCCATACACCCCTACAGTACCCTCAGCTCCTCACCCCTGGGATGGTTTATGAGTCCTGGGAAAGGAGAGACCCCAACAGTCTGGCAGAATCACCAGCCCCAGGTCTTCTATTTTCCTTAGCTTAGACACAGCTCTGGTCATGATACAGCCTTGTATGACAGCTTTCGTATTTGACCCTTAGAACCACACCAAGAGACACAGGGTGCATTTCCTTAGGTGTGCTCATGGAATTTCCTACTCCCTCTTCCTCTGCAATTGCTCTTCATGCAATTAGAAACCTGGATGTTTGAACATCAAGCATGTGGCATATGCCACTGAAGTCCAGCAAGAATCTCTCAGAGTGGGGCCTGTCAAGGGAGGCCATTTTGAGTTCATCAGTGATGAAGCCATTCAGATCATTAATTAAGAACATTATTTTTATATAGGTAAAATAAAGCTAATAAATAATAAAATAAAGCTTTTTTTTTTAATTCCAATTTACATTTTGTTAATTATGATACTAGATTTAAAAACTGTCACAAAACAGAACAAAGGAAAGTTAGAATATTTATCTAGAGGCATACAAATATAATTTTGTTTCAGTTCCTCAGCAATGATAAATTTTAATTCTTTGCAAGTGGTAGCATTCGGTTTTTGTGTATAGTACAATTTCATTAATAACAGCTAGTATTTCAGATTCAGAA
Source organism: Oxyura jamaicensis (assembly GCF_011077185.1). Taxonomy (NCBI): domain Eukaryota; kingdom Metazoa; phylum Chordata; class Aves; order Anseriformes; family Anatidae; genus Oxyura; species Oxyura jamaicensis. The sequence continues at coordinate 68,102,902 of NC_048895.1, read as the reverse complement.
CTTGTCAGAAATTCTGAAGACAAAGCTCACCTTTATTATAGTCATTAATGTTGTATTGGGCCACCCTCTGAGATGGTTTTTAATAAAATCTTTAGGTGACTCTACAGACTTCTAGGATTCCTCCCAACTACCATTTTTCAAGGTTAGAGGAACACCATTGTAATGTTAAAGGAATTTGACAAAGGCTTAATTTTTACTCTCTGCTTCAATTTAAAACAACAGTCTTTCCTCTTTCTTCACAGATGTTTCTATTAATATTTTATGACACAGCAGTAGAAGGATGTAGATTCTGTTTTGTTGTGCCTTTTTTTTTTTTTTTTTAAAAAAAAGGGTTATTCCTCTGTCACTTATTCCGTTTCAATACTGACTTTTTAAGCACTTAAAAAAAAAAAAAAAAAAAAAATCTAGCTTAGCCATCATCTTTCTTTCTGTCTTCTTTTGCTGAAATGCTCTGTTTGTTTGCTTTTTACTGAAACCGAATACATATTTCCAGCTGTTGCCACAAAAGAAAGAAGTGTAAGACATATTCCTCTTTGGTGTTTTAGTGTTAAAATAAAGCCAAAAATGTTTAAAATTGCTGTTGAGCAAAGTTTTAATATTAAAACATACATTGTATATTATCTTATCCTGTTTGGTTGGTAGGTTTGGTTTCTTTGTGTGTGTGTGTGTTTTGTTGTTTGTTTGTTTGTTGTGTGTGTGTATGTTGTTTTTTAATAATTTTTTTTTTTTTATCTAATTAAATAAGAGTTGAGAAACGTCACAAAGCTTGCAGATTGCCTTCAGTTCTAAGGTCATTGAAATGCAGGCTTCAAAGTTACTGTGGATATTTAGAACTGTAAATTTTGTCTGTTCTTGCAAAATTTTTGCAATCTTTCTACATAACCTTTCAAAGACAGTACAATTATGTTTTAAATATCCTTCTAAACTCTCTTCAAGTTGTTTCGTAGTTTCTTTGAGGAACCCAGCTTCATGCAAAATAAGCAAACAAAACAAAAACACTTCGTACTCACACGAACACAAACCAACAGTGGCTTCATGCCATTATCCCATCTGGTGAATAATGATGAAATCCCATTAATGGAAAGTATATAAGTATGTATTGCGTATATGCAGTATGAATCCCTGCCCTAGCTGACCTTAGGCACTCTATCTAACCAGAATCTGCCCTTCGTTCCTCTGGTCTCTTGCATGCTGCCATCTGGGCATATAAGCCCCCAAGACCATAGCTCCACTCTAGTTAGTGGTATTTAGAAATCCTCACACATGCACAAATAAGACATCCAGCTTACCTAACCAGTGTCCTGTGGTCTCCCCATTGCCACATGCACAGACATATACATGCAAATGGCTGTTTGAAGTAGCTGTCTTGGACTCGTGACCTTACCAGTAGCTGACCACCTAACTCCACATTCTCTCCAGTAGCCAGCTTAAGCCTCTTCATTTCTCTAGTAGCAATTGCACAGGCCCTCTGATCTCCAAAGTATCTGGCACAGACTTATGGCTGCTCGAATATTTGGCTCCCAAACTTCTTACCTTGCTCCCCAGTTAGTGTGGTTTAACATTCATCAATAATCCCACATTGGCCCAAACACCTCCACAGTATAGAAGTGGACCCTGATCTTTGTCTCTTACAATCACAGAATGGTTAAGGTTGGAATGGACCTCTAGAGGTCATCTGGTCCAACCCCCCTGCTCCTGTGTGGGCTCCTCACCAAAGAGAATGCATGCTTAACCAGCTTGATAGCTTTCTACAATGATGTCTACAATGAGGTCAATAGCTTGGTGAATGCTATTTACCTGAATTTTAAGATTTCAACATATCCCATAAAATCCTCATAAACAAACTAATGAAATATGTTTAGATAAGTGGATAGTGTGGTGCATTGAAAATTGTTTTAATGGCATATTGTCATTAAGGGGCAAAAACTCCAGCTAGAGGCTGGTGGTATACCTCAGGGGAAAGTACTGGAGCTAGTACATATAAATTCTTCATTAATGACCTGGATAATGGGACAGAGAACACTCATAGGAAGTCTGAAGATGACACAAAAATAGGAGGAGTGACTGATAAACCCGAGGGCTGTGCTAGCATCCAGAGGGACCTCATCAGACTGGAAAATGAGCAGACAGGAACCTCATGAAGTCCAGCAAAGGGAAATTCAAAGTCCTCACCAAGGAAGTAATAATCCCAAGCACCAATATGTACATACTCTGGACTGACTGGCTGGAAAACAGCTCTGCAGAGAAGGACCTTGGAATTGGGATGGACACCAAGATAGTAAGCTAGTAATTCACTCTCATGGCAAAGTCCAAAATTATCCTGGGCTGCATGAGGAAGAGGGTTGCCAACAGGTGTAGGGAGGTGGTCCTTTACCTCTGCAAAGGTGAGGGGAAGTCATCACCCTTGAGAACTCTTTGTTTCTTTACCTCATGAAGGTAATAATTTCATGTGTCCTGCACTAGTAATATCTTAATATTCTCCTTTAGTGCATCAACTCATCTTCTTTAAAAAGGAATTTGCACTATGTTCTTTCAATCTCACCTATTATTCACCCACTTTTTTTTTCAGGAATCCCTCACCCTGCTACCAGAGCAGAGTTATGTGGGGGAACCATTTTCCTCTTCTGGCTCCCCTCCATGGGAAGACAATTTCAGTCCAAGTCTGGCTTTCGGTAAACTGAAAATCCTACCAGATTTATTTTTAAATTACTTTGGAACAATTGCAAGCTATCAAGATAGAACAATTTTAAAAGCTATTTTTCTGTCACTTGGGTGTTATTACATCCTTCAATGAAATACAAGAAGCGGTGTTACACTTAGTGAAGACAGCATACACTGCTGAGTAGATTGCAATACGAAGTAAACAAGTTAAGCTGAAGATGCCACGGATAGTGAAGTAGTTCATGCAAAATACTGATAAAAACTCTGGAAGCATTACAACTTTCATCATATCACTAACTAATTTCAACTTATTTGTAAGGATTTTTTCTTTTCTTTTCTGATAAGCCTGACTCAGTATCAACTCAGCACCATGTTCTGCTTGGTGGAATTCATGACCACAGTACATCAGTAGAAACATTTCAGTCTAATGGATGTATAATCCATGAACAAAATATCTTTGAGATATCATGATCTTGGAAAAGTTAGATATTAATGGCACCAAGGGAGCTATTATGCCAGTTTGCTAAAAGATCATTCAGATTAATCAGATTCAGGGCCGTTCTACTCTAAAGAGTATACTTTACCTAATATCTAATATGATACTCTAACTCCTTTCATATAAAGTTAATTTGAAATATTGTGGAGGCTTATTAAATTAGTCTTTAAGTATATAAGCATGGCAAGGATTCTACATACTTTGTAATTTTTTAGTTAAAATTGTATGTGTCAGGACGAAATCCGAGCATGAACCATTTATAATCTCATTCAGTTACTATTTTTACTTTTATTTTATTCTTTTTCTTATTTCTTTAAATCATGGTCTGGGAAGAATTTAACATTTTGTCCATGAGACATTTATTTTTACAGACATCACTGTAGATGAAAAATTCATATAATGCATTTAATAACTGATTTACAAACAGTCTAAGACATGCTTTGTATAAAACCCCTTGCATGACATCAACTGTTCAAGAGGCTGATTTCTTGAAAAGGGCTATAAAACCCTGCAATTATAATCAGGTTATGAATGATGTTCTCACTTAATTACAAATCCTGATTAGGGTCTTCTATGCTAGGTTCTTTTTAATATTAAGATTAAATAATGAGCTCCATAAAAGCTATCTAGTTTGCCTGACCTTTATGTAACACTGGGTCAGTGTAAGTGTGTCATTTATGTATCTGTTAGCTCAATCTATGAGTTGACTGTATTTGAATTCCATTAATACATCTGCTGCCAGAGCACACTCGAATAAAATAAGAGATGGTCAAAGACTGGCAAAAAAAGGCTATTTTCTAAGTCTTATGACCTAGAAAAGTATCCTAAGGGAAGGTCACTAAGTAAATTAGGGAATGTTCAGACATATGCCTAGGATGTCTAGTCAGTCAGAGATGCTTGAATTTAACGACAAGTAAGGAGGCAGTGCAGAGAAGTATAATTGTTCATCTGTAACAATCCTTCTTATAATTAAGATCCATTTTTAAACGGTTTAAACTCATTGGTTTAATTTTAAGGTTCATACATTTATACATTGTATGAAACCTAAAAAGTTAATACTGTAATCTGTCTACCAGAAAAAAAGTATCTTTAAGTATTTTATAAGAATTCATAGAATACTTAAAAAATAAAAATAATAATAATAAAAAAAAAATCAGAAAAGGCATACAATCCAGTTATGCTGTCTTTCACAAACATTTGAATGATTAAACAGCTTACAAGAACATCTGTGGAAAATGAACAACAAGGTCACAGGGGGCAGGTAAGTACTGGCAGCAAAGTTTAAATGTACTCATGTGAGATCTGCTTCAGAAATGGTACAATTTCAAAACAAGGAATTTCCAACACTGAATATAGGCACAATTCTGCAGAAAATGTAATGTCAATAACTGCAATATTCCAACCTAAATATCAGATACTACTGGGGATTAAGATTAATATTGATCTTACTCTGTTTCTTAAGTTTTTCTGGTTTTGACTTTCCTCTTGCTTTAAAAGAAGCAGTGATTATGAAGTCTGGGAAGTCTGGCCAACAAAGAGGGAAGGCAACACAAGTCACTGAGCTACATTTCCTATTAAATATTGTCCAAGTATGTCCAAAACTGAAATATTTCTTCCCCCTTTTTTTTTTTCTTTCTTTTTTTTTCCTCCAGCAGAACTTAAAATATTTTCTTTGAATGTGCTCTGTGTTTTCAGCAACAACAAGAAAATAAGCTATATTTTTCTCATGATAAATGGAATTTTAAAAATAAGAAAGTCAAATAAGCTCCTGTGATGAAGAAGTAGAAGCCAGCCATATAGCATTAAAAACTTGATATTTAAAGCATGAGATTATCAATTTGTTTTTTTAGAAAGTGAGAGGAACTAAGTAATGCTTATTGTACCTAGAAGCAAGCAGAAAAGAGCTCAAAACACAAGCTGCCAAATATAAGCCTGTAAAAAACAACATTTTTGATGGCAAGTCTTGCAATAGGAAACATAAAACTGTTTTCCCATTTTTTTAATATTGATTCAAGCCCACTAAAATATGAAAAATTAAAGTGTTTTCCCAATGACAGCCCATTGTTTAGACACAGAATATTCACTGTAACTAAACCTTTTATTTCAAAGCATAGTTGTGGCTGTAAAACTTTGCAGTGCCTATTGCAATTTTAGCCTGTAGTTTTCAAGATTTATTGTCAGATTTAATGTCTTGCCAAGATGTGTACTGGAAAGCTGATCCTTCCATAAAATTCAGAAAAGAATAAATAAATTTGCATGAACAGACCTCAGATCTGTCTAAATAGTAATGTTATTAATGAGTTAACTTCTATCATCTTGACATCTTTACTCATTCTGAGTTAGTCCTATTTCAAATTAATCTCTACCACATTCCTTCAATAACAATTTTTCTCCAATTAAAAATGGTGATTTTGTCCTGCATCATCTTATACGTAGGAAGTATAATCTTATTAATTCTGTTGATCCCAGTGAGGTTCATTTCAGGTCTGTAACCTACTGAAACCTACAAGAATAATCAAACAAGAAAAATAACTCACTCTGGACATCCATGTCAAGGTAGAAAATCAGAGGGAGATTCTGGGACCAGCTGCTAAGTCCATGATTTTGAAGAATCATCTGTTATACATTATATATGGGCTGGGACAAACATGTCTATGGAACTTCCATAGATTGTAGTCCAAAAAAAGACTAGTTACATATCAGCTAAACTGCTACCATTAGGTGAGATGAGTCCTGTTTCTAAAAGATCAAGTGCTCCTTTCTTTTTCTGTTAGGCCAGGTAACATCTCTGCTCTATCAAGAGTGCTGATTACAATGACTCTCATTGAAAACTCTCCACATATCCTTCTCATGTTCTTCTCCCAGGGAAACTATGTGCTAACTCAAGACTGATATTCAACTGCTCCAATTTTCAAGTCCTTCTGTGAGACTAGGGAGTAAGCTAGCTCTCCTTATAATCATTTTTAAAAACTTGCAAGATGCATTTTGGAATGATGTTCTTAAATTTTATAGCAAATTTTAAGACATTTTTTTGATACTCCATGTGCCTCAGTAAAGCTTATATAAGCTTTAAGATTGTCCAACAATTTGAGAAGATCCACAGGTGCATTTAGTGCTATCATCCTTTTTACAATTTCTAGCTTCAGAGCTGCAAGTGGCACTTGTTCAACAAATAGGAAAGAGCAATGGTACAGATGTCACTACATACAAGAGATCTACTATTATTACAAAGACCCTTACTGGTTCACAGCACTGCTCTAATTTTGTATAGAACTAGTTTTGTATTGTAGTGGCCTGTGATCAAGAAAGAAGAAAAAGAAAACAAAGCCAAATTTTAACCTACTTGTCTCTGGTGTACCTGTGCTGATGAAATAAACTTAACAGATGTAAAGTGCTTACAGGAGAAATTTAAAGAGTTATTCCCTCTATTCTATACAATTTACTTATCATGGAATCAGCATGTACACAATTTTGAATTACAATGTTGAATGTATGTATGCATTAGTTCCAGTCCTTCTCTTACTGCTCCTGCAGCACATCATAAGTAGGTCAGTCCAGTGACTCAGTGTCACTGTCACCCAGTATGAACCTCTTCTTAAAAAGTGAAGATGATAAAGAGTAAGACCTCCTGTTGGCCACAATGTTATTATAACATCTTACTAGAAGACAGAAAGTAGAGAGATCCTTGAAACTCCAAAGGGGTCGATATCCTCTATGAGTGAATTGATGAAGTAGGTACCTTACTGTGACAAAAAATATGTGGTGAGCTTTGAGCACAAACAGAAGATATCTAGACAATCTGAGAAAAGGTAAATGCTTTGATGTTGAAACTCTTACATGTTTTCAAGATTGCAAATAAGATGCAACATACTCTTCATAATTAGCAATCACAGTGGCACCAGAATCAAGTACAATAAGAGAAGAATGACTATTTGTTTTAAAACAACCTTGCTTAATCATCCTGTGATCACTCAAAGAATGATGAGACCTTTTATAAAATCATTAGCAGTGCTGCCTTGGCCGGCACCTTAATTAGACTTTCTATGAACCTGGGAATTTCAGTAAAGGTGACATTTGCATCAAAAGATTATCCCTATTGTTTTTCAATGTATGATCATTTAAGAGAATACAGATCACTTATTCTTGCATTAAGAGCTTTTCATTCTTCTACAGGTTCCAGGTATCGTTCATGCAAATGAATTCATACAGACATTAAAAAAGCCTATTAATCTCTTTAATGAATATTAAAGATATATGTTATAAGAATTTACCAGTTTTCTTGCTAGTAACCTACCATTTAATGATTGAATTGAGGTAAAGCCTGTTCTTCCAGTGAAAAAGGCAAGGGTGACACAGACAAGTTAAATAATTTCCTTCTTAAGTTATTGATCTTTAATTTGAAGCTCACTTAAGTTCCAACATTCTTGTCTTCCTTCTTGCTGTAAATGTCATTCCTGTCATTGCACTTCTGATGTAGGATTTTCCTATAATGTAACTACCTTACAAGAAGTTTACTTTTGAAAAGAAATTCCAGGCATTAAAATAGAATAGGAACATTCACTTCAGTAGAAGCATATTTACTTTTTCACACATTTCGATAGAAATAAATTGTTATTTTGATTAAAATTATGAGGATGAAAATGAAAAAAAAAAATCTATTAGGCATAAATTACATTTGGAGAGAAAAGACAGAAAATTTTCAAATGTATTTGACAACTTAGATTTCTCCTCTGTGTCTAATTAAGCACTTCTGTAAGAATAACACGCTACTCCATGTATGTGAATAACACAGCTCTGTTGCATAGAAGAATTTAACATAAATAAGCTATCATTTTTAAGTACTTATATACACATTTGGGAACTCTTCTGTGTGCATATAGTTTTAAAAATATTGGTGAAAATAAAACACGTCTGTTATGTTAGGTGATTGGTTTAATTCTATGAGATCTTATGGAGGCTTTCAGATCATGAGTTCATAATAGTGCTGATACTTTGCTTGGTATGGAGGACAGCATTACCTGAAATACAGAAAAAAAGGTATAATGGATTATATATACATTAACTTGTGATACAGTGCTTTCATATAGCATACTGTAAGCTTGAAGTAACTACCTTCATTATCACAGGAAGATTCATTTAAACACCATCCCCAGCCCCTATCTTAGTAGTTTATGACAGGTAAGACTGTTTCTCAACATCTTTGTAAAACGTATAGAAAATAACTTTAATGTGATGATAAACATCCTGCCAGTGATGTTTATCACTGTTTATATGGAACATACCTTTTTTGTCCTCAGGGTTACTTAACAAAGCCATCAAACCTCTTTGATTTCCAAGAGTAGCTTGGTTCAATACATACAGACAAGCTGGTTTAATGCAGAAATTACAAGTGATACATAGCACTACAGGTTACCCCTACTTGAATCAAATATCAAGAAGGCAGATGAATGTATCATTGGCATAGGAATGATAAAACATAAATCTTTCATGAAGTTAATCCTGAAGTCATGAAATTATGGTAAAACAGACTAAAAAGGAGGTTTTTCTTTGTTTGTTTGTTTGTTTGTTTGTTTGTTTTTGTACTCCCCTAGCCAATGGCACTAAAGGTAGTCCAGCATGAATAGACTGATGGCATTTTATTCACAGATTACAATACTATCACCAACAGTAAAAGGTACACAACAGTGGAGCATCAGCCTTTTTTTTTTTTTTTTTTTGGAGGGGTTGTTATTTCATAATCCCATTATCATCATCATGTCAGACCCAGTACAAAAGTTTATCCTCAAAACCTTCCTCTTTGCTCCTATTCTATTCCTTATCCACTCTCAAGAGAGGCATATGTCCTCAGTCATTTGGCAGCTTGAAAAATGGAGATACAGAGACATAGGAATTTGCCAATTTGCTTTCTTACCTTCTATCCACTATAAAAAGTTTTATGGCATATTTGATGTTACTGAATGTGACAGAGATAAACATTTGGATTTACAGCAACTCCAGTGCTACTAACCTGTTCAACATAATAAGAGATTGCTCAAAAAAAAAAAAAAAAAAAGTAAACCAAAAAAAAAAAAAAAAAATCCTCTGTATAGTAAATATCTTCCATTAAATGTTGTTTTAAGTAACTGAAGAAAGTGTCATGCCTGATTAAATAAGTGTGTAAATTATTTTTAAGGTTTCTTTTCCATAAGATCATAAGAGTTTGGTCAGACCATTACCTAACTAACTTCTTTAATCTTCTTTAATCATAGCCTAAGAATCTGACTCAGAGTCCCTTGAAACCAATAAAAAGAATATATGATTTATTTGGGCTATAGATCTAAGCCAGGATCTTAATACTAACACTGATTCCACTCCACTGTTGCCAACCACTTTTTACTGGTAATTTCTGCATATCTTGACAACTATTGTCACTTTTTTCATAACCCATTGAAATATCTGTACAACGAAAGATACACCTGTGAAGAAATTAGGGGTGAACATTAATTTTTTGGTTGTCACCATGGCACTAACATTAAAACCCACAAAGAAACAAAGGGAAACTGAAACTTTCTCATCTTCTTTTTTCCTTGCAACAATTCAAGAGAGAAAAATGTCACTGCGGTTAATAGCATAAAGTCTCTGAGTGGCCTGAAGCAAAAGCACCTGTCAAAATTGCAATCACAAAAAGAAAGGGTCACCAGAAGGACAAGTGCTGTATATAGTTGTATAGCAGTTCTTTGAAAATCAAGTTCAAATATGCTGTGATTCCACTATTATACAAATAAAGTCAAGGATATATTTTTTTTTTGAATATGGAAATAAATAATACCACTATGGATATGAAGGTGGTGTGACTTGAATTGAAAATCATTACACAGTAGGCAAGCTACATTACTGAATGCCCAGTTGTGGTATTGAATTTGTGATTAAACATGAGTTAAACTGAAGGAAATGCTTGTGGAATTTAAAACTCCCATGGCAAGGAATTAGATTGTTTTCCTACATGTTAAGGCCAACCTACATAATGGATTTACTCTCCTCTTTTTTTTTTTTCTTTTTTTTTTTTTTAAAAAAAAAAAGCTTCTCCTTCTCCCCAAAATTTCCACTTTGGTTGCTTATGGGCTAATGATTTTACTAAATGGAAAATGTTGGTTAACCATAGCAGTGGAAGGAAACTCCAGCATTTTCAATTCCTTCCTTCAGCCAGGACTCGGCACTTACACAAACACAAACAGGAGCACCAGCCTTATCATATTCCCATCTCTGGTTGATCAGGATTAGTTGTAGGTATATATATATGTTATAGAATGTCATGTACAATGTGGATTCTTGCTATAGCTGTCTCAGACACTCAGTCTGCCCAGTAGCTGCCCCTGGATCCCAGTCCACACACCCCCACCCCACCCAGATGCACAGCCCCTCTGGTAGTTGGTCAGGACTCCCATGGTCCCTCCACTGGCCAACTCCTTCTGTGGCCTCACCCTTACAGACATATATGCACACACAAACACACCAGCAGGGCTCATCCCTAAGTACCCCCAGGCCCTACGGTCTCTCTAGAAGCTGTCCAGGACTCCCCTGGTCCCTCTGAGAATCAGCTCTTCCCTGTGGCACACACACTGATGGATAGTCCCTCACCCAGCAAAAGGTTAGAAAGGAGTTTAGCATGAAGACAGGACAGATAGCACTGATCAGGCATGGGGTATTGCCAGACGGGAGTACCAACCAGTATCCCCTCACCCCTCTATTTTCCTAAATTTACATTTCCCCAAGTCACCTAAATCCTTCCTTTTACTTCCCTTTGGCCCCTCCTCAAAGCATACCATAATAAGCCTTGTGCAATCCCAAAATGCTCTTCCTACACATCCCCTATTTTGTTCCATATTCCTAAGTCATGACCAGCAGGTCAAGGGAGGTGATTCTCCCCTGCAATTCCACTTTCATGAAACCCCACCTAGAGTACTGTGTTGAGCTTTGGGACCCCCAACATACAAAAGACATAGACATATTAAGACCATGTCCAGAGGATTGTCAACAAAGATGATCAAAGGACTGAAGCATGGCTCCTACAAAGACAGGCTGAGGTAGTCTTGGGGTTGTTCAGCCTGGAGAAGAGAAGGCTCCAAGGAGACCTTATGGAAGCCTTCCAGTACCTAAATTGGGCCTACAGGAAAGCTGGGAAGGGACACTTTGTCAGGGAGTGCAGTGAAAGAACAAGGAGTAATGGCTTTAAACTAAAAGAGAGTAGGTTTAGATTAGATGTTAGGAAGAAATTCTTTACTCAGAGGGTAGTGAGGCACTGGCACAGGTTGCCCAGAGAAGCTGTGGATGCCCCATCCCTGGAGGTGTTCAAGGCCAAGCTGGATGGGGCATTGGGCAACCAGGTCTAGTGCAAGGCTTTCCTGCCTGTGGCAGGTGGGTTGGAATTAGATGGTCTTTAAGGTCCCTTCCAACCCAAATCTTCTGTGGTTCTATGAAGTAGTGCTCTTCCCTTGCACCCCGTGGTCCAAAAGGTGCTTCTGAGAGCTCATCCTGTTTCCTCATCTTGGGTGGCACTCCTGGATATCAGGGCTCAGGTTCTCTTGGGACAGCCCTGGGAGAGGGCCCAGGAGGGTGTCCTTTTAATCTGAGTACTTAATTTGTGTTCCCACCTGCCACTGTGTCCCTGAGCTCTTCTGGGCTGTGGAGAGGGACCTCTGATGGCCTGATGGCTCCTGCCACTGGCCTCAGAGAAGCTGGGGCAACAGGACCAGGAGACAGGGACATCTTCTCTGTGGTGAACAGGCTCATCCAAGGCACAGATCCCAGCTCTTCCTCAGACTCTGTTAACTGATGAAGAACTGAAAAATTGAAGCAATTTTTTAAATAAGTACTTCTGTCACTTTCTTTTTCTTTTTCTGGGAAATTGTTGAGATGTATTTGGTTGAAGTGGTAGGTCAATCAGAAGCCAATTGCTGTGACAATATCTTTGAAAGTTTCTCAGGACCAGAACTGAATAAAGACTAATGTGAGATTTCTTGCTTGTTTCTGTTCTTGATAGATAAAGCCAGTGGGAATATGAGAACATTTTCACAAGTTTCTAATCCAAACATTAACTAACTCTAGAAGTATTTAAACAGTGACTTCAGTTATTGTTCTAAAATAAATTTCATTTATGAGAAATAATACTTCACGTAAAAAAGGAAGAGAACAAAAAAAGAAAAAAGAGGAAAAAAAAAAAAAGAAAAGAAGACCAATTCAATCCAAGACAAATGAAGTAACAATTATTAAATAAAAGTTAGAAAATTATGTGATAGCAAGAATTTACACGTAAAATCAAGATCTACAGGAAAAATTTCCAGTAAAGAATAAATCCACTTTAACATGTAAGGGTACCAAGCACATAAAGAGGCTGCTGCTCCCCTTCCCTGGAGCTTTGTTACTGTGTGGCTACAAGCTCCAGCTGCTGGGAAGAAGTCATGGGGGGAGAGATGGTGGCAGCCCTTCACTCAGGGACTGCGTGTCAGCCCTGGTCCTCATGTGGGCTGCACTGCAGTCTCCCTGGTGCCTGGCATTATGCCCACGATCTGGCCTCCAACCCTGACCAAGTGACCTGCCTGGTTCACCCCTCTTGGGTGCACCCAGTGGCAGTGAGGCCACCACCTTGTGATCCTGCTCTTGCTGCACCCCTGCAGTTTAGATATGTAGCACTAAGCCTTGTGCTCATGAAACAAAGCTAAATTAGTTGTCAAGAAAATTAAAAAGATGGGTTCAGAATTCTCTTTTGTTTAAAGATTATTTGTAACCACAATAATAATAGCTTTTTAATGTAATGATATTTGACTGCATTATATTCACAACCTGCAATTTTACCTTTTCATGACATTTTTCCTTTAGCTAGCTACTGTATTAAAGTATTTTTCTCCCCATCATAAGATATAATCATTTCATTGTTGTAACATACAAGCTGTCTGCATAGCATGAGAGACAGTCTTACCACTAGAAAGTCTTGAAAGCTTTCTTTTTCTAATTAATCATGTTTTTATTCCTTGTCAAACTTCCTTCTTGCATATACTATGCATAGAACAAGTTTATACGCACAGAAGCTGCCAAGCTGTAATAGCTGACTCTTCTTATATCTCAGTGTTTTAATCTGAAATCATATCTGATTATTCAATACTAGATTAATCAATAGACAGTATATGAAGGTAGAAAGACTGAAGCATATGCTGCATTTCAGCCACTGTAAGTACCTGCTTGGAAGTAAATGGGACTGTTCTCAGTCTATAAACTTAAAATATTCTGAAATTTTGTGTTAGAAGCTAAGTTGCATATGTGTTTATTTAAATTTAAGCACACAGGTAAGTGTTGGCATTCTTAGTCGAGCTACGTTACCTAGCTGAACTTCAAAATGGATGGGAGAGTTCAAGTTGTATGTAATAAAAATTGCTTCCAGTTATTTTTTTCCCACCTATTTATTTCAATCATGATATGGCAGGTTATTTGTATTACAAGCACTTTATGATATTAAAATTAATATATTTATTTTCACAATTCATTTATCCTCAGTCATATGATGATAAATTTCACCACTATCCAGATTAACAAATCAATGTTAATAAGAACAGAAATTCCAATCCTACTCATTGTCCTCAAACACAACATCTGCAGAAAGTTAACACATCTGATTTAAGAAGTACTTTCTAAAATGGCAACAGGCACACAGGTTACATGACACTACCACTGAATACTCTGTAAATGATAGATGATCTAATAGCATAAAATAGCAGTTGTAATGACTAGTTTTTTGTTGTTGTTGTTGTTTTTGTTGTTGCTGTTGTTGTTGTTGTTTTTGTTTTGTTTGTTGTTTTTTTTTAATAGTCTGAATATGCAGCCCCTCAAGAAGACATTAGACTAACTTAATGATGATGCACAGCTAGCAGTGGTGGGGTCCAACTACAAGAGAAAACCTCAACCTTTTCTCATTTTCTAACCAAATGTAACAGATACTTTTGGCCATAGCTGCTACCTCCAGAGCCAGGAAGCTGGCAATCTAATAATGCCCATTTGTTGCATTGTAACACATTTGGCAATCACAACTTCTAGCTAGAGTTGCCAGTTCTGATTGTCCAGCCTCTGGCATCAAAGCAAGAATAACTCCCCTATCTATGGACTGTACAGAAATAACGTACTTCAGTGCACAATAACATTCCTACACAATCCCAGGAAGACATAGAGATAGGGACATTCTGTAACAACCCCAAATTTCCTTTTTAATGAACTACGTGTGTACTTAAAAGCCTACATGCAGCTGGCAGAATCCATGATTAACAACTGCCTGAAAAAAATAAATGTAGGCACTTTGTCAATACCCCAAAGAGATTGGGGCCACTTATTGTTATGGGAACAATGGGTTTTCTGTTGCATAAGTAAATTTAAAACATGAGTGGACAGAGTCCAAACAAGATAAAGATTACACAAATCATCACAGTCTGACAGTTCTCCATCAATATTTGAGATCTGTCTACAAGTAATATTTGAATCTGATACCAGAGGGAAGTTCAGAAGGGAGACACCTACCTCCTTCTACGAAGGCAGTGACAAACATACCAAGGGCTATTGCCAATGCATTCCACTTCCTTTCTGACTGATAGGAAAAATAGGATAGGGATAGAATATATATATATATATATATACATATAAATTATGGTACACAATCACTTACTGTGCTCTTGGTTGGCAGCATGCCAGGCACTTCTGTCAGAGTTAGGGGTCAAGAAGGGAGTTCAGTCCCTTTCAGTTCAGTGTGGTGGACTGGATCTGATCTTCAGCACTTCTTCTAAAGGTGAATGTCACAACCAGGCACACAAGGAATAGGTTCCCAGGTGGCAGCTCCCCTGATTCCTGTAAATCTAACTGCACTTCACAATCTGACAGACCCTGTTCCCCCTTTCCACTGTAAGCTTTGACTGACTGAAAACAACCAAAATCAACCACAGTCAACCACCTCAAAGCAAAGTGCTTTGTAGTGATTTAGCCAAGAGTGCAATACCCACACAAAATAAGTAAAATATAGCCTATTTGTGTATTTTTATTTATTTATTTATTTATTTTCTAGTGCGTCCTAAAACATACTCTTTCCTTGCATGCTCAGTAATTCCAATTCAACTCACATTCAGATTTTGGCTGAGAGGAGCAGACTGTGTTGCTGCATCTTCCAAATACTCCCCTCCAGATGCTCCTGTTAGTTACTCCATTACTCCATTGCTGTCTTCCCTTCTCTTGGGAACTTTCTGAGGCAAGGTTTGATATTTTTACCTCTGTATTTTCAACCTTGTCTAAATAAATATCTAATTTTGCCCTGCACATGGAAAAAAAATAATTTTATGTGTCAACTGTCTAGCTGCTGTTTTCTGTCTCCAAACTGTGTACCTTTGTTTCTTATCTCACTATTATTTCATTTTCTGTTTGCTCTAGTTTTAAAAGTATTCTTTGAATTCAATGTCAATAGTAAGGATAGAATTAAATATGCAAACTAAATTGCTCTTGACAGTCATAAAAAAAAAATAAATCCTGTTTTTACAGTTATTGTCTACATATTTATAGGCAGATTGTTTCCATCTTCATGTAAGGCTGTGTTTTAATTATATATCTCTTCTTTAAGCAGGCATTTATTATGGAATGGTGAGTTTAACAATGGTGAGTTAAAACTAAAACAAATTGAATTGTCACTTCTCTGTTCTGAGGAACTACTTCATGTCTAGAAGCTCCCAGTGCCTACAAGTATGATCCCAAGTAGGACCAAGATGCTGTTCGGAGGCTGAATCAGTCTTTTTTTAGGGATTTTCAAGAACTAATATTTGTGCTATGTTTTCCAGTTTCTGTTTCAGAATTCAAAGGAGCATTTATACTTGAATGTTTTTGTTTTTGTTTTTGTTTTACTACAGCCCAGTGTATACTTTTCTTCCAGTTCTGACTTCTCCATTCAACTCTTGCTATTACTGAATTTAATGTAGCCTGTAATCTTCGGTCCATGTTAGGATACTGCATTTCTAACAGCAAAGACCAAGTGGGAACTCAATTTCCCTAACCAGACACCAAGAGCTCCAGATTCCCACCTATTATTCCTCAGCCCTGCCATTATGCCCAGTCAGAGCAGTCACTTCTAGTCTACCGTAAAACTCCCACTAAATAAACCCAGTGACCTATATCTCTTTGTTCTACATTTGCTCCCTAAAATCCTTACCTCTCCAGTGTACTTATAAGACCCTTATTCAGACGTTTTCTTTAAAACCTTCTAAGCACCTTAAACCCATCTTCTCTTCACAATATTAAAATACATATTTTTCATTTTCTACTTTATTAAATATATATATACAAAAGCCCATTCATGCATCCTTCCTTTTTCCTACTCTTACTTTGTTCAGGTATTGCTCCCCAGAAACTCACATCTAACCCCTCCATCAGCAAATTCCTCAGCTAAAGCCATACTGACAGCTGAAGCCAAGCCCTGTACACTTTAAAACATATTTATTTGAAACTGGTTTGCATTTCTTCTAAGAAAATCTTATGTTTAGTTGGTGTTTGTTTGAAGTATTTTATGCCAGTACTAGAAAATGTGCATGAGCAATACTACAGGATATATCTGTGTAGCTATAAATTCCTCCGAGATCTTCATCAATAATAGCTAATCCAGTTAGCTCTGTAAATCTTTTCACACCATAAAATAAACCTCTTCCCTTCCTCCCCTGGCATTTTTTATTATAAAACTCAATTTCTGTTTAACAGACACTATTAAGTCCGGAAGATTAGTTCTAAATGCTATCCTTAAAAAAAAATACACTCATAACTATTTTGTCCAAATCCATACATAGGCTTTTTAAATGATTACACCCAGAGTGGATTAGTGACTTGTAAATACAGTGACTCAGCTGTCTTTCTTATTTCTCCACCACTCTATAATATTGTTACACTCTACTGTGACAGGGTCTCATCAGGTGCATTGGGTTTAGTTAGTGAATCTTGTCAATTGAGCTGCAGCCATGCCTAAGGCTCAGAGGCTTGTTGCAGTCAGCATTCCTCAGGATTCTCTGTCAGCAGAAACTGGAGGAAAATCTCACAGGTTTTGAATCTGGGGCACTGGCTACCTCTGAAATAACAACTTGATGCTCAAATGCTGCACACTCTAAAATGGAAATGTTAGTTTTGCTAGTTTGTATTTACCTTACGTATATCACTTTTGCCATGACTTCTCTTCCCTGAGGCACTTGAAAGGAAAAAAACTGTCATCAAGAAATATCTCAATCCCTGAATTGTCTCAATAAGAGTGATAGAAAGAAAGAAAGAGTAGTACCTATGTTATTGTGTTATATTACTTGCAGATCAACTTCAAAATTGAACTATCTACTGAAATGTTTGTCTAGACATTTCGGTAGAGGAACTGTGTATTTGTTTTAAAGTGAATGTTCAGCTATTAGTGATTTTGCCAATAAAATACCTGCAGGTACTGATTGTAGAGTTTGATAAGTATTTTTAATGATAGCTAAACAGATAGTATGATCACAGATCACATTCTCTAATTGGGGTTGTCTCCTTTACACAGAGAGCCTTTCTGCTCTTTGTCCTTCATTTCTGACTCCACAGGTGCTCTGTTGCACATAGTTGCACATATCAAGGTAAGAGAAGAGTCCTAGAGCATGAAGAATTTATTCCTTTGCTTTCTGCCTAATCTCCAGTGGTTTATATGCCTCAAAGCAAGCAGCAGAAGAAACAGATCCCAAATATAAAGAGCTTCCTGAAGCTGTCACTTCTATTTTTATGTGTAGATCTATGACACATTAATCTGCCTCCAGATATTTACAGATATTTTTTTCATAGTTTTATGTAAACAAATGAATGTGCATAACAATTGGAACTTTTCTTTCTTCAAATTTTGATATCATCCTACTGTGTGTTCCTTGATGAAATGTTCCTCTTCAAATAAGACAAGCATATCACACAAAGAGAAGATCATCTTATTGAGAAGTAAGCAATATTCATTGATAGAAAAAAAAAAAAAAAAAAAAAAGTCTATAAAGACTCTGATATGCACTTTGTACTACTTCTAAACAAAGTATACACCCCTACAGACTGAATTAGGACAAAAATTCAGGGAGTGGCACTAATAAGATGAGAAAGGTAGAAGAGAGTTAGACTCTGAAACTCTTTCTAAAACTTCCAAGTAAAATCTTTAATTTTAACTAAATAATGCAGAGCAGTGGGGAAAAGTAAATTATAAATTAATAATCACCAATCTTCACACATAAAACTTGATTCCCTAAGTGTTGTATATGAACAGATATAGCAACATGACCTACCTTGCTAGTCAAAAGAGTCTGAATAACAAATATTCCCAGTGAACTCTTCATAGATGACAGACTCTGTGTATAAGTTTATAGTTATGTCAGTCAGAACCTGAAAAATTAATGATTTGTCTTTCTTTTAAAGCCCACAAATACAACACATGCATACTCACACACACATATATACACAGGTATGTTTATACATTTGCATGTGTGCATAAAAATACATATGAATGCCTTATTGATTTATAATGTTGCAACGGAAAAAAAAAAAATAGACATTTTTGCTGTAGCATCTGCTTCTCTGTTTTATGAAAACTGATGAGCAATGGACTGGCATAAAGCGGGTGAAGGCATTCTAGTACAAGATCACTTAATTCACTCATTACAGACAGTTCCACTGTGCTAGGGAACTTTGGGCTGATTCATCTGAAACTATGGACGGTTTCCAAATGATCTGGCACAAGCTTCATTCCAACATCATGTATACCTAACAATGCTGTCCTTGGAAGTCAAAATACTCACAGCAGCCTTTTTCCTCTGCTGCTGTCTCCTCTGTTGACTCCAGAGCCATGAAGTCCCTGAAGGACTTAGCAAGCAGTTTTCCTCCTTAATTCTTTTGTTCTTCTGTCAGACTTGAAACAGAAAAGCCATGCCCATTCCCTTCCAGTGGCTCAGCAACGTTGGGCCTTGGATGCACCTTCAGGTTAGAGGCTATCAAAGGATAAAAATTCCCTGTGACTGCAGAAGTTCACGTAAGTAACATTTTTGAAAAAGCAAGACTAAAAAGATGACAAATATTTTATTGGAAAATGATCTAGACATACAAAAAAAGTAAACCTCTGGCAAACTGTTACTGACTACAACATTTTATATTCTAGAAAATGCATCTTATTGCATTTATGACTTGAAATTAATATTCAGATCTTTAGGGTTGCTTCATCACCTTTTTGCAATATTTGGATTGAATAAAGTATGGGAAAACAAAAATACTGTGGCTAATGTATTTGTCTATTACAGTCACTGTTGCATCTGTATGTCAATATGAACCCAGATTCAACTCTGTACAAGCTTATATTTCTATCTGTAGCAAAAGTGCAGTTGGTCTTCCATAACACTCTGCGTGGAGTCACTGTTGGATACTGGGGGACAGCTGAGAACAGTATGAGAAAATATACAATACTTCATGTTTATTGTAAATAGCACCAACATAGAAATATATTGTTATTCAGTGGTTTAAACTTAATGTCTTAGAGATGACGAAGATAAATAGCCAGCACCATGTTATACTTCAAAAAGAACTAGTTATCATCTAATGAAAATTCTTGCTTTCAAGTGATGGAGTTTATCCTGTAAATTAAATCTCTAAAGTAATGAAAGAAATAATCCGTGACACTGGTGGGGGAAATTAAATCAGAGTTACTGTTAGTAGGTCAGCATTGTCTGAGCAGAGGTAATAGAAGTGACCACATGAATGATAAGCAGGTCTTCACTAAGCTGTGACATCTATCTTCCAGAGACTGTGACAAACATTTATCTGTGTGGCATGCAATTCACAATTCAGGCACTAACGTGTTTATAGTGCATTCTGACACTGGTGGAACCAAAGCATGACAGTCTTTCTCAGCAGGATGTTCTAATTCCCCTAATGAAGACCATTAGGACAAGTAAAAAGATTTGACCTCAGTGTCTCCACTAGAACAATCTGCCACCACTCTGGATAATCTTTTATTTTATTCAATCATTCGCTTATTTATTTATAAGCCTGGAAAATATTTTCTCAACTAGCATAATCCCCAGTCCTTCCTGTATTGCTAAGGTACTGTAAATCTACCATGCAGAAGTAATATACAAAGGAAAAAAGTGAGAAAGTTAAAATAAAACTCTGTTTCAGAATTGAAAAGAATAGCAGGGTAAGGTGTTAAGCTAAAATGGAATCTTACATGTCATACAAAGCAACTCTGAATTTCAGGGGCTCCTTTACTTCCTAATACCTTAGCATCATCACTGATATTTTGGTGTAAACATAATAATGTAATATATAACATAAGACCAGAGAAAACATGTTTCTATAAAATACAGAACTAAAGGGTAAGGTCATATTCTACCACCTCTTTCCTCTGTGATAAAAAATAAATATATAAATAAAATAAAATAAATATATAAATAAAATAAAAAAATAAAGTAAAATAAAATAAATTAAAATGAACATATTAACACACACCACGATAATTACCAAATATTTTCATTAGGAATTAAGGCTAAAGACAGTAGATGGGGAGTAGGATGACAACTAGCAAAGTAAGTGTATAAGTATATAAATAAGTGTATAAGTATATAAATGAGCAAACCTTACAACACATGAGCTCCTGTTCAGATAAGAAGAGGCTGAAAGAAATGTTTGTTTACATTATCCACAGGATATATGTGATCTTAACCTTTTAGTCATTACGTTAAAGCAAACAGCATATTAAAATGGAAATTTCCCCAGAGTTACTGATTTGCAAAGTGAAATAATGAACTTCATATCCCTTGTTTACTCACACTACTTGTTTCCATTTAAATGGTGATTAGGCTTACTCAATACTAATGATCATTTGGCAGTATTATTATGTGGCTTTAAAATCCAGAGGTATAACTACAATGATAAAATGCTATTAAAAATGACAGATTTTTTGGGTGTTGCAGTAGACACAAGTGCTCTGAGTTTGACATTTCCAAATAACATTTTGGCAATAAATAACAAACTGTACTTTTGTCAGTCTTCAGAGGCAGAACATCCATCTCTACCATTCTGCAATATGTTTCCTTGCTTCTGACATACCACAAGGTATGTCCTTGTGGACATACCAAATGCCTCTGTGCACACTGAGTTTTGTCTGGAATAAATTCTAAACTGCCATTGGACCCCAGACTCCACTGATAGCAACAGGAGTCCTGGATAAATTACTAGTTACACAAGCACAATGAAAATAAGAGAGACAACCAATGGTGAAAGGTTTCATAAACCAACCAACCAACCAACCAAAAAAAAAAAAAAAAAAAAAAAAAAAACTAGTTAATTAAAACACTACCTTTTGCATTTTCTATAGACTGGATTTCAGAGTTTGTTACTATAGAGATTCTTTTAATTTTACTTAAAGTTTTAACTATCAGTTCCGGAAGTCATAAATATCATGTACAGTGTTTACAGAGCAAAAATAAAGACTGTCTTACATCTATTTGAAAAAGAAAGTCAGTAAGACAATTTTCCAAACTTTACTCAGCTACTGCTGCAGCAACAACAAAAAAATCAGAAATGAGTGAGTTGTATCACTAGTTTCTTTTGGAAAATTCTGGACATCAGAACTGAAATATTATCAGTGCAAGGGGAAATAAAATGAGAACTGAAAACTTCTTAATTATTTTATGATTGCATTTTCCAAAATTAACTGTATCATACCTCTGTTATGACTGAAATCGTCATCAGCTTTTTTTTTTTTTTTTTTTTTTTTAAGTGACATCACTAAACACCGCAGAATTTGGTTGTATTGTGGAATTTTCATTGTTTCCTAAGCTTTTCAGAGAATTTTAAAGCATATTTAAATGGCCACTATCTCTACATTAGAAATTAACCTGTTTACGTCATTGTTGTAGTTGGCTGCCAGTAAACTTATGATGGACTTGTCCTTGACAGAGGGCTAGGTAAAAAGCATGGACATAAATATGTGGTCATGCCAGACACAATTCACAGTCATGACAAAAATAAGCCTGTCAAGGCCCTGAGGACACACCCAGGCCTGCTTGTCCCTGCCCATCTCACTGGGGGTCCCCAACCCTGACCAAGGCCTGGCTCCAGCTCCCCATGACCCTGCCCCGTCCAGCCATGGGCACCACTGAGCCAGGCCTACCCGCAGCCCCATGTCTTGGTCCTGTCTGAGCCCTGACAGCTCTATCAAACTGCTGGCTGCTATCTCTCCACCCTGAGCGTGCTACCAGCCCCCAGTCTCTTCAGACTGTTTCAGACCTAATCTTTTGGTACCAGGTCAGGGTTCTAACCATAAAAGTTTTCCTTATCATACAGCCCTTTCCTAGACCCAAGAAACACTTCCCTGCTGCTGCTCCCCAGACATTCAGATCTTCTTCCACAGTTCGTTCCCTTCATCAGAGAAAGAAAGTAAGGCTTACTTTTCTCCAGGCAAAAAGGAAAACAGGCAAAACAGAATCATAGAATGGCATGGGTTGGAAAGAAAAATCCCAGGGATCCCAGATCTTAAAGATCCCAGAGATCTTTAAGAAAAAAATGGAAACAGAAATTTTTGAACAAAACAAAACAAAAAGTTTTGAACTTTTTACTGGCAGCAATGATCAGTACTTGAAAATAGGCTGGAAAATAACTCCTTAAATTTGCAGCCATTCTACAGCAATCGATCTAATAATGGTCCTTGTCTGCTGAGAGCTTGTATGAGATCAACCTGTCAGAAAAGTTCAGGTAATGTTTTTCAGGAGTTCATCAGGAAAAAACAAGTTGGTGGTCACAGAACAGAAACAAAGGATAAGTACTAGCTTGTTTATTCTTAAAATGAATTATAGTTATCTAGAAGAACAGGCTATGCACTCAGTCTCCCACACATCTAACCTGGCTTTTTGCTAACTGAAAGAGTCACAGAAGACAAATATTTAATCGCATTTATATTTCCTTCCCATTAAGTTAAGGAGATAAACAGAAGTGCTCTTCTGAGCTCCTGGTTCACCTGGGGTATGCAGTCAAAGCAGATGTGATTCATGTCTGCAGCCAAAGAAGGTTTTCATCAAAACCTGGTGGCTGAGCAGAGAGAACTATGTTGGAAAGATCGTGTCCTTCTTTCCTTTTTAGTGAACTGTCTGTTGTACACACATCAAAATACCCCAAATCTGAAGGCCTTTTCATTCTGAGGAAAAATAATAAATATATAAATAAATAAATAAATAACAAATTAACTCTCTGGGAGATGGTAAAGAAAAAAATAAAATATGTAAATTAAAACTTGTTGAAAATAGCTTCTCTTTTATCACCTGTATCCAAATTAAGACTAAAAATTGAGCAACAAAGGAAATTATTCTGACATCCCTTACATTGTGTCTTGTTACTTGAGTGTGTTTACACTTATGCTTGAGATCAGACTCATTTTCAGTGAGACTTAGCTAATATTTAGTTTAAAAATCAAGCTAATTCAGCAGCTATGAGAAAATTTAAAGATTCTCTCTCTACATTTTTGGACAAGTTGTATTGAAACTGAGTTTTCAGGAAAGGAGATAACTGATTTAATTCCTTGAGGTGTAAGAGATGCAAAAGGGACAGGTATAAAATATTCAGAACACATTGGTAATGGGTATAGCAAGTCCTAAAAGAGAACCCTTGCGCCTAAGTGGTGTGGTATGTACAAAGGTGCTACCCATATTTTATGCCTTAAGATTTTACAGACAGCTTTAGCTGATCTAATAGTGACTTGTGGAGCAAAGAAATGGTCTTGCATATTTGTCCATCTTCAGGGATAATTTGTCACAGCTCTTTTGTGCCCTAGAGCAGTATACCAGACCATGAGAGCATACCCCAAGTGGTGTGCTCTCCATATGTCTGTGAAGGATTTCTAAAATCTTCTGCAAAGCCAGATCCTCAGAACAGAGCAGTTTTACAGAAGTTAGTAGTGTTTTGGCTGGCCTACACTAGCCTAGAATCAGGTCCATATCTATCTGCCCATTTGTATGTAGGCATATGCATATATATTTCTGCAGATCTTCATGATGTACTTATATGTATATATACAGATAAGATACCAGGTATATGCAGACATTACACATTCTTGAAAGCCTCTCCTGTACTAACACCAGACTATTTCCAATATTACTTTTATTAGCAACACTATTCTCACCTCCTAACGAGGATTAGGAAGGGAAAAGTTGCACATTAAGGGGTCCCATTATGAATTCATTTGCTTTTTATTTATTTATTTATTTATTTATTTATTTATTTATTTATTATTAGCACACAGGATGATAAATTAATTTGGTATTCAAGTAACTCTCATTTCTGTCTCCAATAAGAGTTCCCTCATAATGCACCATTAGTTAAATGTACCATCACAATAAAAATTTAACCAAAAAGAAACCATATATTACTTTAAATAATGAACCCTCAGTAAAGCTGAATTAGCACTATAAATTAAGAAATGAGGCATTATGGTAAGAGTATATTGTTTAGGTAACATTGATTCATCAGAGCAAATCAAACTCAGTTGTTCTGTCTCCTAATTTAATTGTATTAAAATAAAATAAAATAAAATAAAATAAAATAAAATATCATTAAAACCTACCTTTTTCAGGGCACACATACACTCCCCCCATGTATTCCAGAGGGATAAAATGAAAATCACGGATTTTAACTTCAGCATCAAAAGAATAAAAGCCAGCCTCCCACCTATGTGTCATGAACAAATTTAATTAATATACACCTACTTGCATGAAAAAACCTTTCATGTAAATATTATGTAAGACACTTTTGAAGAACACTTTTAATCTATCCAGCCGTGAATTCTCCTTTCAATGAAATAAAATGGACATCTTTCCTTTAGCTTGCTTTCTAACCATCTGACAATCCATACACAAATCACCCTCTTACCCTTTTAAATGGCACCTTCCTGTGGAGCATCATATCAAAATATTTTAATTCAGAGAGACCATATTCACTACACTAACATCCTCCAGTATATCAGAAATGTGACCAACAGTTCTTACTTTTTGTACCAATGGCACATACAAAATGCTGTAGAAATACAAATTTCTGTTTTCTGACTCATGAGGTAAATTCCACAATATTGTGAAGTATTTTTTTTTTGTTGTTTTTCTTGATCCTTCACTGTTTTTTCCTGCTAATTTACTAGAAAAGTTAACCCATCAACACTGAAATTTTTGCCCAAATTTCAGAGTGTATCAGTCTGCAGACTAGGCAGATAGGAACAGTGAATACTTGTCCCAGCCCAAGAGTGATTTTGATAGTTTTTCAATAGGAAAAAAATATGCAGAGACATTCAATGAGGCTATGAATTTCTCATTTGACTCACACCTGCTCTCCCACACACTGATGTAAAAATACAATCCTGTAACTAACACTGGCAACAATAACCACAGAACAAGATCCACTCTGAACTCAGAGGTTACACCTATGCTAGTGAATTGAGAATGCAGTTTTGAGTTCCATCCTGCAGTTTTCCACACTGTTAAATTAATAGTGCAGTTTGGATCTGAGTCAATTGGAATTCTCTTTACCAATGTCCAGGGTATTTCTAGAGTTGATCATACTGTGAATCACTACTAACAAACCTAGAACTCCTAAACTCTGGAAAGGAACAAGAGAGTTTAGCTGTGAGAATGTAAATTCTGCCATTGCAGGCAGCCTCGGGGACAGAAAATGATCTCGAGACCACATGATTTGTTTTCTGAGTATAAACGTAACTAAAGAATTATATCTGTAGTATACATCAACTAATAAATTGAATTGTTTAGGAATTTCAACTGATATAATTTATTTTTTTCCTTTAGAAAACAGTGTTTCATTAAAACCAAGACCCTTTACAAGAATGTTTCTATCAGTTTCATATAGAATAACTGATCAAAATTAGAAGCTAAAATGACATAAGCCACCAGAAAGATCAACAGTCCAGCTTATGGCTTTTGAATTTAAGCTGGCTCAGCAGAGATCCATGCTATTGCCTTGTCCCCCCTCAAAATAGTGTATTTACACTATTCTATGTTGATAATCACAATACCTCTGTTCACAGATTAGAAACCAGAGAAATTACAACAACCTCTTAGCCTTTCCTATACTATTGCCTCATCCTTTTGGTATACAGCAGATTTAAGGGTTTTCTTCAAAGTAGGTCACAACTTCCCAGCACCAAGGAAATCCCACCAGTTCTCCTTGATGAAGTGTCAGAAGGTTCCTGCTCCACTTACCAGTGTATAAGGTCTTGAAATGTGAATGAAGGCAGGTCTCTTTACTACTTTATATATGCATGTGTCTTTCTTCTCTGTGTATTTTTTTTTTTTTTTGGCACAAAAGAGGATGTTCACATCTCTTCTTTGTGTTCTCATGGTTTGATGCTCTGAACAACAACAAAAAAGAGGACTGAATTTAATGATCCTGTACTAGAAGATTTAGCATGCTTTTCAGCCTGCCGCTGAACTGATGAAAGGCAGCACAATGACACACTTTTTTCAGCAGAGCTCAGATAGGTTTGTTCACTAAAGCACTGAAGTTCAAATCTCCTGACAGCAACTCACTTCATATTCATATTTTCTTTCCATATTCAGTCTCTTTGTGTAGATCAGCCCGTGCCCCTTCTTCCAGGTTGTAAATTTGCCTGATTTAAAGATTTAATAGTGAGGTTGTGGCAGTTATAGCTCTATTTGTGGCACACCTCCATTCCCACACTTGATGGAGGTTTGGTGCTCAGCTGTAAAGTTCTATTCTCCTACACCTTATCAATCAGCTTCACTGTGTGACCCACTTCAGGAGAGATTTAAAGGACATAGTACAGCTTATTCACAGTGAATACAATAACTGGAAAGAAAAGCAAGTTTTGTATTGTTCACCTAATACATCAAGTATTTCATCATTCTTCCTCTTACCTTAATTCACAAATGGTACAAAAGGTGGAATCTGTGGAAAGGGGGAATTATTTATTTTATTTTATTTTTTATTTGAGAATACTAATGGCTTCTCCCAGCATTAAAAATGTCCTGATTGTATCATGAAGCAAATATCATTAGCTGTCCTTTTCCCTTCAAACCAGAACACAGAAACATTGAGTTTTTCTCCCAGTCTTTGTTTATGCTTTCTGTTTCAAAAAATACCAGTGGGAAGGGGTAAAAAAAGACCACAGATTTGCTAAGAAGTGGCATTCTCTCTCAAAAGCAGTAGTTATCTGGCTTAACAGTTTCTCATACAGGCTTCCTTTCTGTCTCTATTGGTAAACAAAAAAGATGATACTTAATGTCCAAAAATGAAGACAAGGGATAGGGCAAATAAATGCTGCAAATCTCTTCTTTTCCACCCTTTCATGATAAAGAGAAGACTGGTTTGAATTGTTTGGAAAAGGAGGTAGCTACTTTCAGATCTACCAACCGCTGAGCAGTTACTACTGCTAAAGAATACATAACCATGTATTGTAGGAAAGAATATATGACAAAACAGTCAATGCTAGGAAGCAACAAATAAACTGGATCTGCATCTAGAAGAAACACACTGAATTTCAATCAAAACCTATCTTTACTGACTGTTCTTCCTATTTTTGTACTTTTCACAGTCCTCATTAATCAAGGGTATAAAACTTCAGTTTTGAGGGAAGCAAGACAATTAATTGTGCAGATAAAGTTACTGAGAGGGAGCAGTAAGTCGGAAAAGAAAACAAGACAATAAAGCAAGCCAGAGAACAAACCCAAAGTTCTCACATAACACACAAACTAAAGCCAACCTCCCTCTCTTGCGCATTTCACATTCCTGCTTAACATACTCTGACAACCTTTGGTCAAATCTCTGTATGCTGCTGTGCACTGTTCTCCAAGTCAATACGTTTTTATTTATTTGTTTGTTTATTTTTTATTGATTGATTGATATGGCTTCATTAATGCTATTAAACCTCTACACCTGTTGGGAAAGTCTAAATTTTTGTTTTTGTGAAAAAAAGTGTCCACTTTGGAAGAAGAAAGGGGCACTAAATCAGGTCTCAGCTACTTTCAAAGGGTAAAAGCTAAAGTAAATTTTAAAAACTGAAAAAAAAATTAAAGCAAGGTACAAGTACAAAAGTAAGAGAATAAGTTCAAAAGAAGAATCTAGAGGGTCTGGACAGAGACACAGAACAGAGAATCTGAGGGCAGTTATGGGTTGGCCATTTTTCTGAACAGTCTCAATAATTTGACACTTCATGATGGAGATTCAAGCACTGCTTCAAAACAGGTAGAGTGTGGTATCATAAATAGGCCACTAATTTCCCAGCTACTGCATCCCAACAGTGGGGTTTCTCCAATCTGCCTGAACCTCCTCTTCATCCCTCACAGCTTCATCCCTCAGTTCCTGTCTCTGGTCACCAGAGAGAAGAGCTCTTTCCTCTTAACATCACCCAAGTGATAACTCACATTAACAACTCAGAAAAGAAGGAAGAAAAAATGTGAGCTTTGGGTGGTGCTCGTGAATAGAGGGTCACTAACATTGAGCAATTAAACAGTTTTTTCTTCATTGTTATACACTTCGTGTTAATGAACTGTTCAGTCCTACAAACAACTCAGAGATAGTGAGTGTATTTATAATCAATCATTGGAAACCCATCATTTCTGCAGTTCTCCTTCAATGCATCCTGACACCATCACATTGTATCCCTGCCTCC
The DNA here is from genome assembly GCF_011077185.1 of Oxyura jamaicensis. NCBI lineage: Eukaryota > Metazoa > Chordata > Aves > Anseriformes > Anatidae > Oxyura > Oxyura jamaicensis. Next base: position 68,074,046 of record NC_048895.1, on the reverse strand, counting down.
GTGAAATAGTTCTCAGATCTCACCCAGGTGACACAGTTGCTTGAGATGCTGAATAGAATACAAAAGAAACATTTAGAAGAGGTAGATTGAAAGTGACAACATTTAAAAGTCTGTGTTTTTTGTTGTTGTTTGTTTTGTTTTAAAATTATTATGATTTTTTTTAAATAAAAATAATTAAAAGTCTAAATAAAAAAGAGTTGTGTAGTTGTTCTCTCTGTTTTCCAAACAGAATAATTCTGCACAGAGACCACAAGCTTCAGGAAGCTTCATGCAATCTACAAAGCTCAAAGCATCTTTTCATCTTTTCTTTACTTGAACTGAGCAGAAACAGTTCTTCCTAGATATTTATTTGTATGTCTTTTACACATGACCCTCGTTTCTTCTCTTTTGTTGTCATACTTTACTCTTCCTTGAATCAATAACATTGGATGTGTTATTAAAACCTCTTGTATGGAAAACCTCTTTTTCATGACTTTCACTTCCCTTCAGTTTCTCTGGCAAGCTTTGTTATGGAGTAGAAACACACAATAGAAAGCTCCCTTGAGCAGGAGTCTTTGATTTGATTTTCAAAGATACTAAATACACTTCAGCATTTCTGAGTATCATGACTTTTAATACACTACATGTCCTAATGCAGTTCTTCATGATGCTAATTCTCCCTGTTTCTCTCCATCACAAGAGATCTATTCCTCTGAGTTTGTTTTTTGTTGTTGTTGCTTTTGGTTTGGTTCATCATTTCCTCATTCCTTGCTATTTCTGCTGCTTATGTATATGTTATCAGTTTAACTTAACCTTTTCTTTAGATTCTAAGTAAATAAACACTCTCATGTTTTTGTCACTCTTTGAACTTCCCTCACCATAGTCCTTTCTATTCCACTTAGGCTGAACAGAGCCACTTTTGATCTGTTATCATTTGTACACATTGAGACAAATTCACCTGTTGCACATATACGTATGTGTTACAGGTCCAAATTTACAGTGCAGTGAGATGGATATGACTTTTCCACTCCTGCTACAAAGCCATTGAGACTAGTTAAAAGCTTGTACTTTACATGTGGCTTAATACTCTTCCAAAGAAGTTTATCTTCTTGTAGTATTTTACATTTTCCAGAGGATGTGTTCCAGGAGATTGCTTACATTCATCTGGAGAGGTTAATAAATGGACAAAGCTAATGTAAAAGTATGTATGTCAATATAGTTAGCATATTTTAGAGCCCTGTTTCAGTTACATTCTGTCAGCCATGAATGTCGCTATCATACACATATCTTCACAAGCCCTGTAGCAGGCAAAACAGTCTCAACTTTGGGAATTTGTACGTAATCTGATTTATTGCTAATGAACTTGTAATCACTGGTTCAGGTATTGAGAAAAAGAAAACTTCAAAATTGTAAAACACTCTTAGGAAAACACCTTCTAAAGTCTTAAGTTAAGCCAAGCACCTTTCTTTGCATCTTATTTGAAACATGGGATTAGAAATTAGAGAGTGACTGATTAAGAATAAATATATAGACAACACTCATTGTTTAATATGTGTTACATTTGTGATGTACTGGGCCTATGCTGAGCCTAGGCCTCCTGATGAGCCTAGGCTCCAAGAACCAGATCAACCTAACCTTATTGTTCGGACTGTGAGCAAGGACTCAAAGATAAGGAGGACTGTTTACAAAGGATAAGATAAACATGCAAGGCCTCAAGATAACAGGAGCCCCTCGGACCCCAAGAACTGGACAAAACCAGCCTTATGGCTCAGATTGTGACCAAGGGCTCAGGGAGCATGCGCAGGGAGACGAGGTTAAAAGTTCAGCTCTGAGGAAGACGTCTCACTTCATCCTGATGACTACCTGATGACCACCCGGGATGACCACCAGAGAATACTACGCAAGCACAGAAGGACTGATAAGATAATTAGCATACGAAGCGGGGCTAGGTGGATCTAGGAAATGAATATGTATAGGTGTGTTGCGAAACTTAATGCATATGTAATATTTTAGGGGATAAAAGAGAATGCACGCGAGCGAGTTGTTGCGCACGACTTTGGTGGGACTACCCCCGTGCTGCCCAGTGCTGAATAAACATACTTTCTTTACAATCTTATTGTGCAGTCAGTTTCTGTAAGTCACATGCTTCCTCCTCTTGCAGCTGCTGCAAGTATACTTGAGTAGATGCCCCATACACTCTGCTTGTTGGCTGAGTTTCTGGCACATGTTGGGTTTTAGCATGTGAATTGTTTTATTTCTAAAATATATGGTATTGTAGACACATTTCACATCACATTATTTTTTTTTTTTTAATTGATAATATCAAAAATGCAAAAAGTCTCCAGCGATGATGTTGTCCTATGGATAAGCCACCAGAGTTTGCTCAAAGAATGTGCTGAATATATCCTTTTGCTTCCAAACTGCAGAACTGAACATTCATTTCAGAGATGCTTTAGATCCCCATCTTCCCATGAAGTCTGCATTTAGATTGCTCCTATGAATCAACATTTTCTGTGAGGATATCATATTTTGTTGTGAATGAGCTTCCTTAATTGTTTGCCCATTTAAACTTTTATTATTTAAACTTACAACATAAAAAAAAAAAAAAAAAAAAAAAAACAGGGAAAAAAAGTGAAATAAATGCTCTAATTATAATGAAATATGACATGCAATGGGAAAAAATAGGCTGTGATGAACTTTCTGTTCTAAGCTCTGTCTCTAATACTCCCTGACAGCTGTTTTCATAAAGACTTCTCAGAAGGAAGCCCAAATCACATCCCATAGCACTGACACAGAGGCAAGTCTGCTATCCATCACTATGGAACCCAGAGCTGTAAACTCAGGAATGGGCATCAGCTTGTCAAATTCACACAAAATATGTTCAGCATCTCTCATCAGTCACGGTGTTTGAAGGACAAATACAACAACTGCCTGGTCAAAGTAGTTAAAATTCTTGGGCAATAATAGTGGTTTAAAGTTTCTTACTTTTCATCTTCTCTACTATGAGAGATTTGCATGTTTGCAAGATTCATTCTCTGTGTCTTGTATTGACTGTCAAAACTAAGGCTCAAAAGAGGATCATATTCAGATATCCAATGCTGTTGTCCTAGAGGGAAAGGAAGGAGGCGAATCAGCTCTTTCACCTAATCTCTCTGAAAAACTAGATGAAAATCCATATAATTAGAAAAGTGTACAATTGCTATTTTATGTGAGAAAAATAGTATTATCTGTCATCCTTTATCATACTTGGATGATCATTAAACCAAGCAGGCAGGTTGTTAATGTTTACTATGTCTAATATTCCCCAACAATATACACAGACTACTAGGAAGAAAACAACTCTAATCCTGTCCTAGTGCCAATGAGGATTAATTTCATTCAAAGAAATGTGTTTATGAAAGTAAAGAAAAACTCCTTCTGCAAACAGCTGGTTAAATTTGACTTTTTTTTTATTTTTTTAATTTATCCAAAAAGACCAATTAGACTGGATGCAGTAATTGTTCTTCTCCCCCTGCTGACACTTTTCTAATTGCCAATGTTAGTGTGTGTAAATACCAATTAAATCTGTTCTGATTTACTCTTTTTAACTGGTGTTTAGATTTTAAGGGAAAAAATGGCTTTTTAAATTTATATAGACAGTGTGTGTCCTTTGTGATTTTCACAGCCTGTTCCAGTTAACAACAAATGGAAATAAATGCTGAGCAAAATCTCTTTGGTGCTTTTATAGAACAAACAGTCCTCTTTACAAGGTGTTACCAAACACCTGATTTTTTTTTTTTTTTTAAATCTTTTATTTATATATATATTTATTGGCCATTAACTTCTAATCTTCCTGCTCATTTGGTCACTTGCTTGTGATTTCCTAATGTGTCAGCCACAGAATACTGACAATGACTTTATCTCACCATTTTACCATGGTGTTAATTGCCAGTGATTTGTGGGTGAAGGGTGACAGTAATGACAAAGGGGATGATAAAGAATAATGTAATTCAAGGGGAGCTAAAGAAAGCATAAAAATACCTCCTTGGGTTTTATGTATTTTACTTGACCCAAGTAGGCATCCTTCCCTTAAATCATAGTTTCAATTTGTTTTCTTCAGATTATCATAGGATAATTTAGCAAGCTCTTTTGGTGAGGATGATTGACTGCAAATACGATAGTGTGTAGACCAAGCCAGAAGTGAAATAATGAAAGGAATGGGGGGGGGGGATTAAACACTAGATTAGAAATAAAAACTGTCTGTGACACATTTAGATTTAACTACGACTAAATGGTGAAAGCTGGAGGGAAGATGAAAATGAAGTATCCTCTATGGTGATTGTTATATTAAGTTCATAGCAGTGAAACTTCATCTCAGAGTCATTTATTCAGCAGTCCCATCAATGCATTCCTGACCCGTGGGGTTCAGCCTACAGAGCCTCTGTAGAGGGCATCACTGGGAAGTGGTGGGTTGCAGCAGAATGGAGTGATGAAATCAAAGCAGTTCATTTCATGCTGGTTTCCTCACAGCTATCTGACTGGTCTTTTTTTTTTTTTTTTTTTTTTTTCTTTTGGTGCCTTAGGTCAGTCTTTTTCAATCTATGGTCATTCATTGGAGTTACAGCCATGCAAGATGGGTCTGTGCATTAGAGCTGTGTGCTGTGCACATTGCATCTGTTTAAACAAGAATGGAAGATCGAGAGAGCAAAAAGATGTATTAGCTGCTTCTGGCCACAGAAAAAAAGAGCAGAACTCCCTGGTTTCTGTCAGGGACTAAAATAAAAGTTTCTAACATTTAACTGTCTAGCTGGTTATACAACTATGTCTGGTTTCTAGTAAGCAGAGCATTTGTGCCAACTTTTATTTTTAGTTCACTTCTACTGCAGCCCTCTTGATGCACTTTCTACTAACATTATAATAACTCAAGAATAACTCTACTGAAGTCCCCATTTTCAGTTTCACTATCCCTATGAAATATTCCTAATGGAATTGGAGGTCTTTCATAGTGACCTTCCGCTTCTGATAGTAGGCTTGCTTTTTTTTTTTTTTTTTTTTTTTTTTTAATCTTCAATAAATCTTTTAGAAAAGGATACACTTTAGAGCAGAACTTGAAGTGCTTTCTTCACAGTTTGGACACCAAAGGAAAAAAATTGTTAATATCAATACCAGGAACCCCATATATAAAAATATCTCTGTAGAGCAAAAAGTTAGGAGATAATTCCCAACCTAGGTCAAAATGAATGTTGTTTTGGGTAGTGGAAGGCTCTTCACTAGTATGGACTAAAGCATATCATAGTTTTTCCCAGTATTTGGCCAAGCACTAGGTTAACAGCATAAAAGATTCAACATCTTGAGATTGTTCTCGTTTACGCTGTGGTCCAAACTAGACAGTAATAAGTACATAAGTAAAAGAACCCCAATTAGAATAAGCATTCCACAACACTTTTCATGTCATATAAGCAGAGATAAGTAGCAATAGTAAAATAAAAGTGATTTGCCAGCTGGACAAAGTAGAAGACCAGCCACCAAATCCCACTCCTCAGAGTGAGATGGTTACTTTCTGTCTTCACTGTCCTAAAATCTGTTTCAGCTTGGAGAGAGACTGCTTACCAGTGGAAATGAGGGGTAAAAGCATGGTCCAAACTGATATACTACCCTAGAACATCAAAATACCTTACAGGACAGCCTAGCCAAATCTCCAAATCAAGGTCTATATTTTCTTTCATCCAGGCTTTTCATGTTTCCTCACGCTATCAGTGTGTCTCTGTTTTTTTTTTTTTTTTTGTTTTGTTTTGTTTTGTTTTGTTTTGTTTTTGTTTGTTTGTTTGTTTTGTTTTTTTGTGTTTGTTTTGTTTTGTTTTGTTTGATTGATTGATTGATTGTTTTTGTTTTTTGTTTTGTTTGTTTAAATAAGGAAATAAAGATCATTTAGACAGCCCTGAGCCAAGTATGCCAATGCTTCTTCAAAATTATATTTGTTAAGGGGTAAGTACTGCTATGTATATTTATTAGGTTGTAGTCTTCTTTCTGCATATGCTTGCGTGTCTTTCTTGCTCTCTCCCACTGGGATTCCAATTGCAGAATTTAAGGGATATAACACAAATCCTTAGGATTATTTTTCCTTCCTCTTTTGTCTTGCACCATCACAAACATTCCTGTAATGAAGAAAGCGATATGTTTTCTAATATTTTATTAAGCTGTACAATGTATTTTCAAGATAATCATGTGTCTTAGTGGACTTGACTTTATATGCTATAACCTCATTTTATTTTTCACCTATTTCTCAGTCATCCCTCTGGCAGGCCTGCCACCCATGTCCACTAGATAATAATTTGAAGTAGCTGAATATGAAATAACATTTTAAATAAGGGAAATCAGCATCACATCATATCACTGTTTTCTTCCTTTCATTTTCACCATCTTATTCAGTTACTGATGAGGAAGTTTAATATTAAACATTGTGTTAATGATTGTCAAATTAATCATGCTTTTCACTGAGTTATGCTAGAAAGAAGCAACACGTTTTATAAGAAATCAGAGAAGGACTGAATGAGATAATGTAAAATCACTTATACAGGCACTCTGGAGATAGAACCCAGTTTAATATTTAATGTAGTCATTAACCTGAGAGTGGGAGGAAGAGGGTAATGGATGGCCTATTGCTTTTACCTACAGGACAAGTTTCTGAAGTGAACTGTCTCCCTGGGGCAAGTATCACACATGCTGAAAATCTTTAAAGAGGGTCACAGATGAAAGGAGTTTGAGCAGACTCAAATTCCCATGTGAGCATTGTGAGCACTGTGGACAGGGCAGGTGGTAAAACTTGCCAAGCTGTGCACAGCCACAGGCTATTGCCATCTAAATGCTCAATTAGTTTATTATGGCAACAGACACACCATGCTGGTAGAATAACCAACACATCAGCAGAAACTACAGAAAATAATGAATTATTGAAGAAAAGTATCTACAAGTAACATTAGTCTCATTCGTTCTTGTTCTTCTTTTTTTTTCTTTTCATTCTGCCTAAAATAACAGTTGTTATTTTAGTTGTTGTTATTTAGTTGTTGACCCCTGAGAGTCAGAAATCCATAAACTAATTTTAACTATAAGAAACACAGGGGTGTTTTTGTTGATGTTGCTTGTTTGTTGAGTTTCTTTGTTTTGTTGTTGTCATCTTGCTGTAGTTTGTTTGTTGATGTTTGTTTGTTTAAATAAAAAGACTCAAATGCACATTAAACATTTACAGGTGACCTTATAAATACTGGAAGTATTTCCTGTGTGGCAACAGCACAGCATACAGTATGTTTTTGTGCAGAGCAGCTAAGTTATATGTTAACCATTGCCATAACAGAGAGGGCACTTGCCCCACTGCCACTAGGACAGGTTGCACAGGGTGTGAACTTACCCCAAAGGCTAAGTGGGATGTAGTGTAATGGTTTCCTCATCAATACCATGTAGGATGGCACCCATCCTCCCAATCATATGAGCCACCCTAACCCTTTGCCCAATAAGAACTGTCCACCTCCAGCCTTGAATTGCATTTCCCTGCCTCCATGACAAACCACCATGTTCTCCCACCTCCCTTAATGTGCCTGTTCCTGAGCACACTGACTAAGAAGGAAACTTCCATCGTACTTAACCATCTTTTTTTTCACAGGTACAAGGAGCCATTATATGCTCTCTTACAAAGAAGCAGTGACGAGCCTGATGTTCTCCCATACATGTATGGATTTCCTCAGTAAAGGGGAGATGGTGGATGTTCTTCGCTGCTGTTCTGGCAGCATTTGGCAGGTCCCTATAGATGGAGGTCAGCATAGACAAAGCACAAGTCCAGCCGCTGGAAGAGTGGAAAGACTGAAAATTCTCAACAGGAGTAACAAAAAAATGCGTAGACACAAAACTTTTTTTTTTTTTTTTTTTTTCCCTTCTGTGTGAGCCCTAACTTGTAACATATAATAGTATAGGCCATTAAGCTACAATACAAATATTATGTGATATTAGAGGTAGAGCCAGTTCCTTCCCTGAGCAGTTTCCTGCTATAGGGAATAAACATACAAAGGTCAAGATTATCCTTAGTTTCATCTTATTCACTATTTCTCAATAACTGGATTACTTTTGTAAATGTAAAATTTTAAAAAAATTTCTTTTTTCTTGAAGTCTACAATTTTTTTTTCTTTGGATTTTTATTATTTACAGAAATGAGCAGGATGTTACTGCATTACTAAGCTTTCAGGATAAGCCTTAAATCAATTTCTGATATGCTTGAGTATACATACATATTTTATATATATATATGTGTGTATAAACAAAGAAAATGAAAAGTCACACTAGTAGGAGCACAGTGATGTAAGATCATAACTGAAGCATCTTATCCTTAATGCTGCACCGTGATTTATCACATGTGTAGTATCATTGCTGGGTGTGATACCAGGTAAATAAAAAGTCAAGATGTTTGCAATAGGGAAATTACAATCTAAATTAGGCCCGTGAATGACAATCAGCTGTGTAATTCAGAGACAAGAGAGAGGCAAAAGACAAGCAATATTTTCTCTAGGGACTGTCCATTATTAGTAATGAGTCAATCAGTATTGCATACTTACTCTTAGCTCAATTAATTTATGATTATTAATATAACGATATTATGGATAATGTAGCAAGTTGGGTGACAGAGCAGAAATACTATAGCCAAGACATAATAGCTGAAAGTGGATAGCCTCCTAGTTCTTGATTTAGTTTAGCAAATATCCAGGTACCTATGAAGTGCTGTCTTTGCTGGTGTGGTGACTCAAATGAGTCATTACCCTTCTCTTCTGACTGCAGGCATTGTTTTCACGGCTGAGCCTTTGTGTGGGTACTGACTGTCTCCTGAAGTGCCCCACCCATTCAGGCATAATATGCTCAGAGTTGGTTCAAGTCCTGGGCCCATAGAGCTGTAACCCTAACATTGGGCGCCTCAGGTAATTTGGGCATACATCTGTCCATAAGAGGAGAGTCCTTGTGAAGATGTGGCTGCCAGACTGATTATCAAAGAGATCATGTCGTTGATGGCTCTATCTCTGTTGGACCCAAATCTCTGTGAAACAGAAAGCTGATGAGTTCACAGGCAGTATTAATCCATCTCACAGTTAGAAGACAGAGATCTGAGTTCATCATACAGCTGCTTTGCTCTCCTAATGTAACACTAGAGAGTCACCTATTAGAGTTGAAAATTCTGTCTTTCTAATAATTGACATTTTTCTTTCTGATCTTTCAGCTTTTGTGCCTGCCAGACTACACTATTTACTGCCTTTGGTGATAAGAACAGCACATCAAGCCACAGTGATATAAAAACTATAAATTGTATGATAACATTAGGAGATTGTGGGTGAACTCAGACATTTTTGTAATGGTTTAGTGAATTTAGAGTGGAAAATAGCTATATTTCTGTAATTTTTGCCCACATATGAAATATGTTAAAAGAAGCAGAGTTCAGAGCCACAGAGAAAGTGGACTGTAACATAAAAGATTTTTGTGTAGTAATAATTAAAATATATATTTAATCACTAAAAGAGACTGATGAATCATGTTAAATAATATTAAAGAAATCTTCTAGTAAGGTCAACTGCGTTAATCCATACTTCTGGTAAGCAAAGGGGACATTAAGAAGAAATACCAAACTCTTCGCAGCTTGGGAGTGAGGGGGGCTGAAAGAGGATATTTTAAAGCATGGCAACCAAAGCAGACTACTTTATATGTTTTTTGTTGTTGTTGTTGTTTGTTTGTTTGTTTTTGTTTGTTTGGGGGGGTTGTTTATTTTTTTAAGTTGCACTTAAAAATGCTAGTAGCTTCTAATGGTGATAAAGCAGCAGAACTTTGTAGTTTACACTCCCATCACCATGTTTGTCATATCACAGTGAGCTTTTGTCTATGTAACCGTACAGTAAAGTGCTAGGAAGCTTTTACTGATATGGGATAGAGGAAAAAAAAAAAAAGTGCTTAAAAAAAAAAAAAGTGATATAAAGTGATTAATTTTACATTTGTCTTTAAAACTGAAAGGAGATGATAGACAAATCATCTTTTTTAAGAACTCTAGATGCACATGAAGTATTTGAAGGGAATTGGTAGTAGATGGCATGGATTCACAAAACAGAAGTCATGACTGACTAACCTGATAACCTTATTTGATGAGATGACTGGCTTGGTAGTTGAGAGGAGAGTAGTGGATATTGACTTGCTTGACTTCAGCAAGGCTTTTGAAACCATTTCCCATAACATCTTTATAAAGCTAGTGAATGCGGTTTGGATGAACAGACAGTGAATTTGATTGAAAACTGGATGAACTGGTCAGGCTCAGAGCATGCTGATCTGTGACATGAAGTCCAGCTGGAGGTAAGTAACAGGATGTACCCCAGGGCTCAATAATACTGGTTCAATACCATTCAACATCTTCATTAATGATCTGCGTGATGGGATAGGGCATACCCTCAGCAAGTCTGATTATGATACAAAACTGGGAAGAGTGGCTGACAAAAGAGAGTTATCCTGCAATCCAGGGGGACCTCAAGAAGCTGGAGAAATGGGCTGACAGGAATTTCATGCAGTTCAACAAAGGAAAGTGCCAAGTCCTACACCTGAAGAGAAATGACCCCAGGCATCCATACCTGCTGGGGGCCATCCAGCTAAAAAGTGGCACTGCAGAAAAGGATGTAGGGATCTTGGTAGACATCAAGGTGAGCATGAGCCAGCAGTCTGCCCTTGCCACAAAGAAGGCTAATGATACCCAGGGCAGCATTAGGCAAAGTATTTCCAGTGGGTCGAGAGAGGTGGTCCTTCCCCTCTACTCAGCACTAGTGAGGCCATACCTGAACTACTGTGTCCAATATATGTTTTTCTTACCCTGCTTTTCAAAGCTAGATGGTCTGGTGCTTAAAAGCCAACAACACAAATGGGTTTCCTTTTTTCTTACACTGATGTTTATTGCATGGTATTGATGAAGCTTTCACTGTTGGCATTTCTTTCCAACATCTTCAGCGCTGTCTAAGACATTGAACTATCTCAGTTTCATGAACTGCAGCTTTTACTGCATATAACAAAGACAAAGGCAGTCACAGTAATTAAAAATATGAAGTTTAAATCTGGATTATGCTAATAGTGACTTCTTTATTTTGTCTATAATTAAGAGAATAGAATACATTTTTTTTTTTCCCAGAGGATAAAGGAAATCATTGAAATAAAATCAATCATTTTTATTGATTTTTTTTTGGTTGATGATAAAATAATGTATAATTTTTAATAACAACAAAGGTTCAGTGATATTGCATTGGTTTTATTGACAGCAGCATATGCCATTATAACCTCTTACATACCAGCAAGGAATCTGTATGATTATCTTATGTTAGGATGTGAATATTAACCATTTAAATTGCTTACATTTTTACAGCAATACATTTTCCACATATGATTGAAGTAAATAACAACACAGTCACCTTCTCAAATAAAACCTGTCATTTAGGCAAAAAGTATTTTGTCCTTTTAGCCAATGACAGTATTAAATTAAGATGTGATGCATTCAGTATAGAAAATGAAAATATTGGTAGAATGGATGTTAAGTGATCCATATATGCAAAAATAGAATAAAGGGAAAAATATATATAAATATATATATAATATATATACTATTATCTGATCTTTATTTCTTAAAGGAATAGTTAAGCAATATTCCCACTAAATTATATCAATTCTACATATACATCATGTATGTAAAAGCACATCAAAAATGCTTGCTGATGTTGTTTTTTAATGAACATCTTTTAAGCAGGTGTTCATGTCTTAAACAAAATACATTTAAACATATGAACATAATTAAAATATCCTTACTGATGCTTAAAAATATCCATTGGCATAATGAAAAGAGATGACAATTACAGGAAGTATAACAAACACTGAGCTAAGGGTGATCTTAGTAAAACCACTTTTGAACTCACATTTTTTATGTAGTAGGGAAGAACTTAAGGCCCTGATTAGACTAAGTGTTTAAGTATTCATCTAATTCCCTTGAAGCCAATGGGAATTGAACACGTTTCTCTAAAGCAAAACAGGCACATATATGCGCTTTGACAAGCTGGAGCCTGTACAGACAGATTCCTGTTGATCTGTTAGAGCAATCCTGAGAGACAGCTGTGTGATGGAGACTCAGTCTGGAGCAGTTCTGTCTGCATTCTCAAGGTAGCTTTAGGATATTCATCCCTGTTACAGGATTTACACACAGAGATGAAAGATTTGGGGGATAACACTAGTCCTCCAAGCCCAGGTGCATGACAGACATTATCTAACATTTAATTAAATACATCTGGACTCATCTACATTGTGCTGAACTTTGCAAGCCCCTTCATTGTATAAGGAGCCTGCTGCAACTCATTGTCCACCCTGACATTGAATCATCACTAGGCTTAGCCTAGCAATATTAGCAATAAAGGGAAAACATAAGTGATGTAGTTAAGAGTCCCAACAGAGAAACAAACAAGAATCTAGCTCCCACACAACCACGTGGAGCTGTGCAGATAACCATGTAGTTATTTGATATCTCTTAAGTGCAAACACCAGTCCTGCACTTTGTGCTAAGCACACCAGTCTGTTTTTCCACTGAATGGCAGAGTCACAGGAGATCACAACATCCTGGTCTACTGTATATTGGCAACTCCAGACTCACAGCTGCAACACTCCTACTTCAAGATCTAAACATGGACCAAAAATGGGCAAACATCAGCTTTTGGAAGACATCTATACCAGATGTGAACCAAACCTATGGAGCAACAGTTGTATCAGCAACTTCATCTGCTGCTCAGTCTAATTCTGTTTGTCATATGTGACATCTTAAACATCAGCACAGCTTTCAAGCAGGAAAGTCAACTATGTGAGGGTACTGCTGAAGTATTCTGATCCAGAGTCTGCTAGGGAGATTTGAAAGTCATAAATGAGTATTCTTCAATTATACCCAAGCTGTGAAAAATCACTTTAGAAGTATTTTATGCAGAGTAAGACCAGTTTTAAAAGCCAAGGGCACAATACCCTCAGGTATTACTAGTCATGGATATTGGTAATGTGAGGAAGACTGCATACTTCATCTTGTTGGAGGCTTTCACTCCACCAGCTGCAGAGTGGGCCAGCTGTGCTTCTGAGGAGATACAGGACAGGCTCCAGCAATGATACACAGTGTTGACTCTCAGGTCAAGCAGTGGTAAATATTCCTTCTGTTCCACTCTTTTAGGAGATGGGCCTGCAAATCAATGCAAGCTACTTCAGAAATGATCTCTGTGGCAGCCCTCTGGTTCTCAAAGGGGACTGACTTGGCAGCCTGATAGCGGCGGCTGTAAAGGGAGAAAGCCAGACTGCTCTATCACATGTGGATGGGGATAGAGGTTTACATGTAGGTGATTGCTGACCATAATGTAGATGCTTTTGGAGACTAACGGCCTGGGATCTCCTTTCTATTATTAATGGCCAGACTAGCAACCTGTTTATAAAGGGGACTGGACTTCATTTACTTTCAGTAAATGAAAGGCCTACTGATGTGAAGAGGATTCAATTTGCCATTTATACAGTTTCCAAGTAAAACTTTCTGCCATTTCTAGCTGAATGTGTTCAGTCTTTTTCACCTTCTTTCAACATTGCTTACAGATCTGATGGTAATCCTGATGATTTTCTGGTGCAGCCCTATAGATGCAAGGTATGCCTGCGTCAAGAAAAACAGATAGATACATAATAAAGCAAAACTCTTGAGAACAACAAAATCAAATCCACAGCAATAATTATGTGGAAGAAAAATTTTCTTTTTTTCCAGGCCTAGATCATTTTGTAAAGCTAAGGCATAGCTATACATTTCCTCTTAGGCATTGCACTGTGGGAAATGAGAACAGTGACATCTAAGTTTATCTGTTAAATTCCTGGCTCCTAGATTCATCTCATCCACTTTCAGGTGACTATAGGATGCAAATCAAACCCATTAGGCGTCCAGGATGCCTCAGTAATCAGTGTTCATAGAAATTTCCCTTTCTTGGTTATACATCTCTAGCACCTAACTTAGAAAAATCTCCAAATTTAGGTACCAAATGTTAAAGAAGGTGAAGAAAGTTCTCAGTACTCTTTTTCAAATTCCCTGACAAAAACCCTATTAGCTGAGCATAGGTCTAAAGAATTGTACAACTTTAATATTATACAGGGTTCTCTGGAGCATTGGACTAGAGTACCAAAATAAGAATAAAACCTGCAGTCAAATAAAAAGACAAGGGATCCTTCCAACCCATCTCAATTTGAGCTGAACTATTAACTTTCATTCCTTCTGGGGCCTGATCTGAATAGTCCCACTTCTTCCATTTACACCAAACTCTGCTGGGATTTTACTACTCATTGACAGTACTGTATCTGTTGAGTTTTATGGTTTAAGGACACCACAAATTATATAGCAATCTTCTGACATCCTTGCAGAACAGTGAGGTGGTAACAACCTCAAAGAGCCAATTATAATGTAAATCTCCAGAATAAACTACTATTTCAAGGTTCCTTAGCAGTGTAAAATATGGAACACAACCCATATTCAAAAGCATTATGGAATATGACAGAGATATAAGATGTGTCAAAAAGGCATATTTTAGACATTAAAAATACTGCTATTTCAACAATGTTTTTGATGCTATGCCAAAAGAGGTTAATCTGGTTATTAAGAGCTTGATAAATAAATAAATCTTTTTAATATTATGTTTTGTTAGACATGTTAATTAAGGTAAAGAAATGTAAAACAGCAATTATATTCTTCCCTTCTTAAATAGTATAACAGTGTAAGTGCTGTTATACTAATAAATCAAATTATTTTCAGGAGGCACACAGATTAAATCAAGCCCAGACTGACAAATTCTATATCATGTTTAAAATAATGATAATAAGTAGGAAAGAGATTGCAAACACACCACTAATGCTGTTCAGAATGGATATGCAGACCATGCTATATAGCAAATCAATCTAACACATTATAACACTATGATAATTAACTACAAATTAATGACCAGTATAGAATTAGGCACATAATAAAGCAACTTCTCAGCTATGCAAACTGGCACAAATGTAAGACCTGGTCTGCTCTATGCATCATAAATCATGGCAATTACAGACAGTAAGACTAGAAAGCAACATCCAAAGGTTTTTCCATGTCATCCCTGAATTTACTGAGAGTACACTCTACTCCAGATCATTAATGAAGATGTTAAACAGGACTGGACCCAGTACTGACACCTGAGGTCAATATTGTATATTGTCCCCATACTTGTCAACTTCCCAACAACCTGCTCCTGTTCTTAGTCAGGAGAGTTATTTATTTATTTATTTATTTATTTATTTATTTATTTATTTATTTATTTATTTTTCTAGAAGACTATTTTAAGGCTCCTGGAAGTCTAATCTAAGTCTTTCTTCCTGTAACAAAACCCTCCTTTCCTACAAACATTGGTCAATGAAAAGAGATTATTGCTTTCTGTGTCATAGCTATCTTTTGTCTTCTCAGTCTTCCTCTCTTGACTAAACCATCCCAGATATTCCTGCCTTTCTGCATCTGCTATGGTTTTTATTCCTTTCGCTCTCTCCTTCAATTCTTCATTGTTAATCACAGTGAAGAATTACAATGATCACAGAATGCATAGATACCTCCTATAGTAAATTCTGAACTCTGTAAAATTATATGGCTTTGGTTTGCTATAACAGGTTATCTGACTGAGCAGATTCTCATACATTTTGACCAGAAATAAGTAGATAAATGAATCTGAGTATCTGGGCTTTGGCATCTTCCAACAGAAAGTATCATTGGATCTGATCTTACTATGTTTGAAGGGAGAAATAAATTCAAGAATGCTTAATCCTCCCACACTATGAGTGGGAGTCTAAACACATGAACATGCACATAGAGACATCATTCTGGTTTTGCCCCAAATAGGATAGAAGGACTATTATGCTCATACAATATTCTGATCTGCTTTGACACTCTGCTTCCTGTGAAGGGGTTAGTTTCCTTCTTACAGACTTCCAAATTCTTTCACATAACACATCATTGCATGCTGACCCTATTGATGAATTTCATCTTGGAACAAGAGACACAGAAATTCTAACTCTTTCTATGCAATAAGAATACATAGTCTCTCAAAATCTGAGTCTTACTGTAAAACAAAACTAAACAAAAATTAAATTAAATTAATAAATATACTTATTCAACAGTGCAGTGCCAAACCTTTGCCTTTGCACTGTCAAACCTCAAACACTCTTTTCCCTCAAAAACTGAATTTAAGAATTGATCAGCTGAATTTTCTTGTTGCTAGGCATAACAACTTTTTCTCTGTTTTTTTTTTTTTTTTTTTTTTTTTTTTACTTCCAACTGTTGAAATAATTCCTTCATTCTTTAAACAATGGGAGCAAGAAGACTACCCTGTTCACATCACTAATCTCAGAAATATATCTTGATAGTAATATTTTGCTTTTGATAACTAGAACACTGTGGAGGTTTTCTGAGGTGAGGGATTGAATTGCCTGGCAGTGGCTCTCAGGAAATATCTTCTTCACAAACACCATTTATTGAAGCAGTTTGTTAGTCCTGATCTCTTTGTTCTAACTTCTTGCTAGTGTTCATTTAATTGCTAACATTTCATCTCAGTTATCACAAGATTTTGTATCTTAAGATACCTTTAATAACTTCCATCAGTCTCCCTGTATGGACTCAAGGAATTTACAATATCCTAACCTCCAGCAATTAAAGCCAGGGTGAATACTTCAAAAGCAATATCTTTCTCCTGGTCCCTCAGCTAGCTCTGACAGTGTTGATCATTCACCAGAGCACAGCAGAGTACCATGCTCTCAGTGACATTAGCTCAGATCCTGAAAACAGGGAACGTTTACTCAGGTTAGTGCCTTTCAGAGTGAGCCTGTGCAGTAAGTACTAGCTCTGTGTAGAGCCTCATTAAGAGACTCACACATGCTCTGGATTATTTCTCTTTAACCAGAGGAGTATTCCCCACATCTAGATTCAGTTAGTGTACCATTATGCATACAAACTGTTCTTGAAATCCCCAGGTTGTGTTGGAGAAGGGTCCCAACACAGTCCTTCCTATGTCTATGCCCTGATTCCCTGGAGGGGGTTTCAACTGGGAAAGAAAGTACCCAGGGTGGAAGCTGAACACTACATGCTCGTAGGTTTTCCAGCAAGGTAATAGGTTTTGAACAGCAAGGTAATAGGACTGTAGGAGAAATTGTCTCATAAGCATAATTTATTCCTATGTTCCTTTTCATACTTGCACTTTCCATGGGATTCTTAATTAAGAATGTCCCTCACTGCTAATACCTTAGCACTATCTGCACATGCCACCGCCTTCTTTTTCTTTCTTTCCTTGAAACCCTCTTTGCATATTCATCTTATCAATGATAGTTGTTGTAGCCACACAAAGGAAAAAAATAAAAGAAAGGGAAAAAAGAAAGAAAAAAGGCTTCTACAGCTTAGGTTCCTGCTTTTTATTTTATTTTATTTTATTTTATTTTATTTTATTTATTTATTTATTTATTTTCCACCTTTTCATGACTTTTGAGGCAAAAGGAACTGTAACAATAGGATAGTCTGACCTGTTGTACAGAAGAGGTTCTACTAGTTGGGTATCTTTGACATATAACCCATATCTTTATTTAACCTTTAGTGTTTTGTTCCAAAGATATATTCTCAACTTGAAGATAACAAATGAGAGAGAGGCATTATCTTCATAATGTATTTAAAATAGTTTGAAGCTTTCAATTCTGAGTGTTTCAGATCTTCCACTGTAGGTAAGAATTGCAGGACTGGAATGAATTTATCTTACTGTTTACAGTAAGATCCACCCATGTGATAATATTTGGTTAATGAGACAACAGAAATAAAAGGAACCAATTTACTCTCTATGAAACATCTTGCAACTGTAAAGATTCCCTGGGAAAAAAAAAAAAAAAAAAAAAAAGAGGCATAGAAATTCAGAAATGATTCTGACTATTCTGACTATACCTAGACAGACCTTAAATGTTATTTCAGGAGATACTTTTAAGACTGCAGCAATATTTAACTGTCAGATCAAGTTTCGAGTTAAAAACTGAAACCTCCTTGGAAGGATCACACAATTCCAAAAAATATAGGTGAGAAATGGTGTGTTAAGGCAACTTGTTATTATTTCTATCAACTCATAAATGTTCTCTGCAAAACATTGCTGGGTACAGTGTCCCATTTATATTCCAATTCAGTTGCTTGTATTTCCAGCACTGTGGGGATTCAAGATAAAGGAGAAAGGGAGACTAGAAGCTTTGTTCTATATAGCTTTCAACAAGAAGCATTTTGGTGTAATTACTTCTCAAAAAATAAAAATAAAAATATTTTGTCTTTTCATGGCAAATACAAAATGCTATGATGAATTCACTGTGGTATAAACCTGAAATGGAACATTAAACTCAAGGTTGTGAAAATGTAAGAAGAACTGATGCAGGCAAATGCAGCAATGCTTAACTGATTGTACTAATCCTGTAACCAATAGCTTACCCATAATTTTGAGGAGAATAGAGGGGAATAGAGGGTTAAAGATCTGTTTCAGTCCCCAGCTGGTTTGCTTCTGCATCTGCCATTCAGGTTTCTGTAAGCCTCTGAGCAAGCCCACACACCAGAGAAAGAGAGAAGACAGATTTCTTAACATCTCCAGTTACTATTACAGCCTTAGAGGAGCAATCCTAGGTTTTGTCTCCTCCCTTGACAAACCAGCATCATTGTCTTCTTCAAATTCTCCCCATGAAAGTCTTATGAAAAAGGTATTTCAAAGCTTCAAGATATATATTTAAGTATGTATTTTGAGGACAGGCTTAAATCCTACTTCCTTGATGCTGGGTCTCCATGCAGTGAGAAGAATTGAAGAACCAGGAATTGGATCTTGCAAGGCCAGTTCATCTGGACAAATATGTTAAGAATTCAATCACCTTCCTCAGTTTATGTATCTCTGCCAAAGAAATGTACTGAAACATTATATTCTGACTGATATTCTTCAGGTGTGAGTTGTTTGTATTTGCTGCGTGAGCTTGTGGAGATTCACTAATGGTCACTAGTGACAAAGCACTTTGACGTCTCTGTTTCTGAACACATTTCAGAGAAGCCATTATGACTTACCTGGTTTTCCTATAGATCCTCTGCAGAAACTAATATTTATGAACTTGCTAGCTCCATCATGTGTCCTCTAGACAACACTACAAGGGGCAAAACACAGATTTGTCATGTTTCTAATTTTAAAAATGAAGATGTATGTTTTAAGACAAACACTTTGATATACAAAGGATTTGCAATACCTCTGATGACTATACCTGCACTGCCTGGATGTAAATGAAAAGGCACACCTGTTCTTTATTATAGGAAAATCAAACAGAGTAAACAGAATATCTATTTTTTTGTGTGTTATGCCGACAAAGCTGAACTAGATTTTTTTTTAACTTGCCAGAATTTTAGAATAATGATGTCATACCTCTATCACTTAACAGATAGAGGCATGACTGCTAGATTCACCATCAAACGTGATTCCAGTTCTTCTTCTTCATTAGCTTTCTATGCTTTTTGTGCAAGTCACATAATTTTCTGCCTCAGTTTGTCTACAGTTAGCACTTTGTTACACAGAATCCAGTTTGAAGGTACATTCATGCAGGTCATGACAGAGATTTGGAAAGTTTGGAAGGAAATCACTACATGCACTGTCACAATGCTTCCCAATATATCATCTGAATAATGAATAAATAGAAGGTGTTACTAAAATTCAATGTACTCATTAAACAACATTAGTTAATGAATATTTCTTGTATATTTTTATGCAAGAAAAGTAGAAACACTGATTCTTTTTGTGAGACATCTTTCCTCACTGTATGCTTTGACAAGAGAAGGAGTACAGGAGGTAATTATAGCACCTGGGAAATGTTATTCAGAAGGTACATTATTTGCCATTTCTGTCTGGTATAGCATGGTTAATGTAATCTCCTACAGGCAGGATATTTATTAATTAAGGTATAGCTGCAATTAATTAAGTATGGGACACACCTGAATAAATGTAGATGTCAATAAATGCATATGTATACATACAAGTTAGTTCCATAAGTTAATCCCCCTAGGCTCTTTTGTAGTCATAGGAAAGAAAGAA
Organism: Oxyura jamaicensis; assembly: GCF_011077185.1. NCBI lineage: Eukaryota > Metazoa > Chordata > Aves > Anseriformes > Anatidae > Oxyura > Oxyura jamaicensis. Next base: position 68,053,899 of record NC_048895.1, on the reverse strand, counting down.
TTTTTAGGGCATGATCCACCCTATTCTGAGGCAAATAATCAAACTACATCATAAAAACTACACTCTAAATATTCCTTCCCATTTATCTGTGATAACTACAAAAGGAGCTGTGATGACTAGTTGAAATGCAGATACTGAGGTTATAGTTATGAACAGGTGAGTTGAAATCACCATCAAAATTGAGAGTATTCACACATAGGAATTTGATTCATGGTTCTACCAGAAAAGTATTGGTTGATGTTTAATAATTTATGCACTCTGTTATGCTCCCACTTTTTCATTTGCACTAAGGTGATCATGAGTTTTATTCACAATGAAGACCTTTAGAGTACTTAGGTGAGGGGAAATATTTCATCTCAGGAAATAATATTATTATTATTATTATTATTATTATAGAGTCATAGAATCATAGAATATCCTGAGTTGGAAGGGACCCATAGGGATCATCAGGTCCAACTCCTGGCACCGCACAGGTCTACCCAAAATTGTAGAGCGTGTGACTAAGTGCACAGTCCAATCACTTCTTAAATTCAGACTGGCTTGGTGCAGTGACTACTTCCCTGGGGAGCCTGTTCCAGTGTGCAACCACCCTCTCGGTGAAAAGTCCCCTCCTGTTATCTAGTCTGAATTTGTCCTTCCTCAGCTTCACCCCATTCCCGTGGGTCCCATCACTGGTGTTTACGGAGAATAGCTAACCTGCCTCTCCACTCCCCCTTGCGAGGAAGTTGTAGACCACGATGAGGTCTACATCAGCCCCTTTCAGCCTCCTCTTCTCCAGGCTGAACAGGCCCAGTGACCTCAGCCGCTCCTCATACGTCATCCCCTCTAGGCCCTTCACCGTCTTCAGTGCCCTCCTCTGGACACTCTCCAACAGTTTCATGTCCTTTTTATACTGTGGTGCCCAGAACTGCACACAGTACTCGAGGAGAGGCAGCACCAGTGCAGAGTAGAGCGGGACAATCACTTCCCTCGACCGACTAGCGATGCCGTGCTTGATGCACCCCAGGATACGGTTGGCCCTCCTGGCTGCCAGGGCACACTGCTGGCTCATATTCAACTTGCTGTCAACCACAACCCCCAGATCCCTCTCTGCGGGGCTGCTCTCCAGCATCTCGTCGCCCAGTCTGTACGTATAGCCAGGCTTGCCCCGTCCCAGGTGCAGGACCCGGCACTTGCTTTTGTTAAACTTCATGCGGTTGGTGATCGCCCAGCTCTCCAGTCTCTTCAGATCTCTCAGCAAGGCCTTTCCACCCTCAGCCAGGTCTACAACTCCTCCAAGTTTGGTGTCGTCAGCAAATTTGCTCAGAACACCTTCTAGTCCTACATCCAAATCATTTGTAAAAGCATTGAAGAGCACTGGCCCTAAAGTGGAGCCCTGAGGGACCCCACTCGTGACCATCCGCCAGCCTGATGTGGCCCCATTTACTACAACGCCTTGAGCCCTGCCCGTCAGCCAATTGCTCACCCATCGTGTGATGGTTTTGTTTAGCTCTATGCTGGACATTTTGTCCGGTAGGATCCCACGGGAAACCGTGTCAAAAGCTTTGCTGAAGTCCAAAAAGATCACATCAGCTGGTTTCCCTTGATCGACTATATGGGGGATTTGTTAGGCAGGGCCTATCCCTCACGAACCCATGTTGGCTGCATTGTCCTCCACGTGCGCTTCAATAACTTCAAGGATCATCTTCTCCATAATTTTACCAGGCACTGACGTGAGACCGACAGGTCTGTAATTGCTAGGGTCTTCTTTCTTGCCCTTCTTGAAAACTGGCACAACATTTGCCAGCTTCCAGTCTACTGGGACCTCTCCAGATTCCCAAGATTGTTGACAACTACTTGAGAGAGGTCCCGTGATGACGTCAGGCAGCTCCTTAAGCACCCTGGGGTGAATCCCATCTGCACCCATGGACTTGTATGGATCCAGGTGGAGCCGCAAATCCTGCACACGTTCAGGGTCGGCTGGGAGTTTATCATTGCCACCGTCATGGTCCTCCAGCTCAGGGCCCCCAGTGTCCCAAAGCCCATCATCAGCCTTGAAGACAGAGGCGAAGAAGGCATTAACCATCTCTGCTTTGCCTACATCTTTGTGAGTTTTCCTTCCCCATGAAGCAGCGGAGCTATGTTTTCTTTGGTTCTCCTTTTTTTGTTCACATGTCTGAAAAAAACTTTTTTATTGTCTCCCACAGACATGGCCAGCTTCAACTCTAGTTGGACTTTGGCCACACAAACTTTCTCCCTTCAAACACGAATAGCCTCCCTATGTTCCTTCCTTGTCGCCCAACCTTCCTTCCAGCAGCTGTACACTTTCTTTTTTCGCCTAAGCTCCAGTAGAAGATACCTAGTCAGCCAGGCCAGCTTGCTGCCCCACCTGCCTGAATTCCGATATTTTGGAATTGCTAGATCTTGTGCTTTTAGGAGGCAGTGCTTAAAGATTGACCAGCACTGATGGACACCCATGCCTTCAAATGTAGTTTCCCAGGGGACCTTGCTGACTAACTCTAAATTCAACCACTTCATGGTCACTATGGCTGAGACGGCCACCAATTGCCACGTCTCCCACAAGACCCTCTCTGTTCTCCAGCAACAGATCTAAGAGGGCATCTTTCCTAGTTGGCTCCCTTAGCACCTGCACCAAGAAGTTATCATTGAGGTGCTTTATGAACCTCCTGGACTTGCTCATGTCAGCTGTGTGGTGATCCCAGTCGACGTCTGGCAGGTTGAAGTCCACCATAAGGACAAGGGGAGTTGATCTCAAGGCATCTCTCAGTTCTGCAAAGAATAATTAATTGGCATTGTTGTCCTGGCCAGGTGGTCTGCAATAGACTCCCACAACGACATCCCCTTTATTTGTTTGTCCCTTAATCCTTACCCAGAGGTTCTCAACTTTGCCATTGCCAACGTGAAGTTCCACACAGTCCAGCTCATGCTTCACATACATCGCCACCCTGCCTATATTTGCTAATATTTGCTATATTTCTTATCAGGTTAACTTTCCCCGCTGAACATTTCCAGTCCAATCACACCATACTTACTGGGTAAGTACTGCTTTTTCATAGCATACCTCTTTTCAGTATACCACAGTCATTACAAATAAAAGGTTGGATCTTAAGACAACCTATAAATGATGGAGATGCACCATTTTTATCCCCTTCCAACAAAAACTCCTAATTATATACTAACCCAGTGACACAATAATTGGAGAATGGGGAGGTACAGTCTCCTACCTCACATTGAGCCAGGCCAGGTGTTCTGTGATCTAAACATGGAAAGCAAAGGATACACTTTAGAATATGTAGTAATTGGATCACCAAGTGATTTGAATACTGGTAATTAGTTTTTCATTGCTTAACTTAAGTACAAGAGGATATTTGAAAAGGTATAATGGAAATTTACATTATGAAATGTTTATAGAACTCTGTTAGAATCCATTACAATTCCAGTAATATGTATTCCTGCTTCTAACAATAGCTTCTATGGCTGGCTCACAGTAAACAGCATTACTCATTTCAGATGGTATAAGCTACCACCCAAAATCTAGAAATGTCTATGTCTGTCTGAGAAGTCCAGAATATTTGGGTAGAAAAATGGAAAGACAGACAAGAAAGAGAGAAAGAGAGAAAGAGAGAGAGAAAGAGAGAAAGAGAGAAAGAAAGAAAGAGAGAGAGAGAGAAAGAAAGAAAGAGAGAGAGAGAAAGAGAGAAAGAGAGAAAGAGAAAGAGAAAGAGAGAGAGAGAGAGAGAGAGAGAGAGAAAGAAAGAAAGAAAGAAAGAAAGAAAGAAAGAAAGAAAGAAAGAAAGAAAGAAAGAAAGAAAGAAAGAAAGAAAGAAAGAAAGAAAGAAAGAAAGAAAGAAAGAAAGAAAGAAAGAAAGAAAGAAAGAAAGAAAGAAAGAAAGAAAGAAAGAAAGAAAGAAAGAAAGAAAGAAAGAAAGAAAGAAAGAAAGAAAGAAA
>NC_048895.1:68049568-68049851 GCF_011077185.1 Oxyura jamaicensis | reverse complement strand
GAAAGGAAGGAAGGAAGGAAGGAAGGAAGGAAGGAAGGAAGGAAGGAAGGAAGGAAGGAAGGAAGGAAGGAAGGAAGGAAGGAAGGAAGGAAAGAAAGAAAGAAAGAAAGAAAGAAAGAAAGAAAGAAAGAAAGAAAGAAAGAAAGAAAGAAAGAAAGAAAGAAAGAAAGAAAGAAAGAAAGAAAGAAAGAAAGAAAGAAAGAAAGAAAAGGAAGAAAGAAAGAAAGAAAGAAAAGGAAAGGAAGGAAGGAAGGAAGGAAGGAAGGAAGGAAGGAAGGAAGGA
>NC_048895.1:67992946-68034568 GCF_011077185.1 Oxyura jamaicensis | reverse complement strand
AGGACGCCACTTGAGGACGCCATGTAGAGAAGAGATGTGGGAATCAGGTTATTGTACCAGCTCTGGAGACCAGCTCTGGGTGAGGACTAGCTCCGGGAACCAGCTCTGCGGACCAACTGTGCGGCGCAGATCTTTGGACCAGCTCTCGGGAGCAGCCTTGGGGCAAGTATGTGTGTTTCTAAGGGCAGGTGGGGTGTGTGTTTCTTGGGCAAGCGGTGGGCGGGCCCCCGGGTACCGGGCGCCGAGCGGCGAAACCTGCAGCCCTCGGAGGACACCTGCAGCTCAACACCGGCGGCCACCAAAGTGCTGCGGCGGACTCCGGCCGCCGACCTCCGCTGGTCCCCGGCTTCCATCGGCGGACTGCAGCCTGCGAGCCTGGCAGGCCGCATGGCCCCTCGGTGGACCCCGCCGGCGATCCCCGGTAGGTAATGGGGATTGGGGTGTGGAGCGCGGGGTAGGGCAGCACAAAAAGGCGGGGGTGTTTTACTCTCTCTTACATTGTGCTACCCTGTTAATATCAGTGGATTTACCTAGCACCACAGTGAGGCTACCAGAGTGTGGAAATTTCTAGTGCGTTAATGTTACTCTAAGAAAACTGACGTACTAGTCTCTTGCTGCTTCTATTTTTCTGTTTTTCTTTTCAGTAGCGTCCTCAGATTTTGTTGTGGACACGTTTTCTATATTTTCTGTTCTTCCGGGATTCATTCGTTAGGAAAGACGACCACAAAATTCGAGGGCTCAGCCCGTCGAGTGTTCCCGGAAGTCAGAAATGTATCCTTCGTGACGGTATCTTCCCTACGATCCCCTTTCACTTCAGCCAACTTACATGACCCGAGCGAGCAGTAACAGGACCCTCAGGAAAGCTGTCCTGCCGCGGCCGGAGAGCTTCAGGCCGGACCTCACGAAGAGGTTCTTCACCAAGAGGGTTGTCACGCACGGGAACGGTCTCCCCAGGGCAGCAGTCACTGCACCGAGCCTGTCAGAGTTTAAGAAACGTTTGGACTGGGCACTTACTCACCTGGTCTGAATTCTGGGGTTGACCTGTGTGGTGCCGGGAGTTGGGCTCCATGGTCCTATGTGTGTCCCTTCCAACTCGGGATATTATATGATTCTGTGATGATTGTCCATCCCTTTTAGGAGGATCTTGAGTGACTCTAGTCAGGCATATCTTGGTTATCATTGGTAAAACGTTTTCTTGCTTTCATTTAAAGGTATAGATAGCGATCTGAGAAATTCAGAGCGCGTGCTCAGTGAGCGGTGGTTGCACCTCACAGGCACGGAGCTTTTGGTACGGACGGGTGTGTTGGTATTATAGTGCTGATGTAAGGAACAGAAGTTCACTAGAGTGCAACGTTTTGTTAGAAACATGACACGTCGTCGGCTCAGGTTAGCAAATGTGCAGCTTCTCAGTCTTGGTGCGCACGAGAGCATCAGGTCACCGTCTCGTCAACGAGCCTACACGTGGTGTTCTCACTTCGCTCTAGGCTCTGTCCCAGTTCCCCTAGAGCGATAGCACGTAAAGTTGAGGGCCATGTAAGTCCTGAGCCATCCATTCTGAGCAGGAGATTGTGTTTTGATGTCAATGTGGAGAGAATCGAAGCTGCAACCTGAGTGGGAAGGACTGTTCCAAGTGTTCCTGGTTACTTCGATGGTAGGAAGAACTGCTGAGAAAGGGTGAACTCATCCTGGGTAAAAGCATCAGTTAGCCCTGATACCAGGGAGACTGCATTAACAAAGACTTTTCAGGTCAAAACTGTTAATACTATCCATTGTAAACCTTTAACTTCTCCTTAGAAGAATTCTTAATGCATTAATGAGTAAAAGGGATTGGATTACACAGAATTTGAGTGTTTCCATGGAAAACCCCCTGGAAGTGGGAGAAAGGGGAGGCGGTATTTAATCCCCACCAGAAGAATCCTTATTAGTCTGTTTTTTATTGTATTGCTTAATTATTATTTCTTATATATATCTGTGTATATACAGAGAGAGAGAAACGATGTATTTTGTGTTGATTTTGCCTGACTGACAGGCAATTACAGGCCTGTCAGTCTGTTGATTTTGCCTGACTGACAGGCAATTACAGGCCTGTCAGTCTCACGTCAGTGCCTGGTAAAATCATGGAGAAGATGGTTCTCGAACTTATTGAGGCGCACCTGGGGGACAAAGCAGTCATTGGTCCCAGCCAGCATGGGTTTGTGAAGGGTAGGTCCTGCCTAACTAACTTGATTTCCTTTTATGATAAGATAACCCGTATGGTGGACCAAGGGAAACCAGCTGATGTGATTTTTTTGGACTTCAGCAAGGCTTTTGACACGGTTTCCCATAGGATCCTACTGGACAAAATGTCCACCATACAGCTAAATAAAAACATCATACAATGGGTGAGCAATTGGCTAACGGGCAGAGCCCAAAGGGTTATGGTAAATGGGGCTGCGTCAGGCTGGCGGGCGGTCACCAGTGGGGTCCCTCAAGGCTCCATTTTAGGGCCGGTACTTTTCAATATTTTTATGAACGATCTGGATGTAGGAATAGAAGGTATTTTGAGCAAGTTTGCTGATGACACCAAACTTGGAGGAGTTGTGGACTCGAATGAGGGTGGAAAGGCCTTGCAGAGGGATCTGGATAGGTTGGAGAGCTGGGCGATCACCAACCGCATGAAGTTCAATAAGAGCAAGTGCCGGGTCCTGCACCTGGGACGGGGAAACCCTGGCTGCACGTACAGACTGGGCGATGAGATGCTGGAGAGCAGCCTAGAAGAGAGGGATCTGGGGGTTGTGGTAGACAGCAAGTTGAATATGAGCCAGCAGTGTGCCCTGGCAGCCAGGAGGGCCAACCGTGTCCTGGGGTGCATCAAGCACAGCATCGCTAGTAGGTCAAGGGAGGTGATTGTCCCGCTCTACTCTGCGCTGGTGCGGCCTCACCTCGAGTACTGTGTGCAGTTCTGGGCACCACAGTATAAAAAGGACATGAAACTGTTGGAGAGTGTCCAGAGGAGGGCTACGAAGATGGTGAAAGGCCTGGAGGGGAAGACGTACGAAGAACGGCTGAGGTCGCTGGGCCTGTTCAGCCTGGAGAAGAGGAGGCTGAGAGGAGACCTCATCACAGTCTACAACTTCCTCGTAAGGGGGTGTCGAGAGGCAGGAGACCTTTTCTCCATTAACACCAGTGACAGGACCCGTGGGAACGGGGTTAAGCTGAGGCAGGGGAAATTTAGGCTTGACATCAGGAGGGTGTTCTTCACAGAGAGGGTGGTTGCACACTGGAACAGGCTCCCCAGGGAAGTTGTCACTGCACCGAGCCTGTCTGAATTTAAGAAGAGATTGGACTGTGCACTTAGTCACATGGTCTGAACTTTTGGGTAGACCTGTGCGGTGTCAAGAGTTGGACTTGATGATCCTTAAGGGTCCCTTCCAACTCAGGATATTCTATGATTCTATGATTCTATTTTTCAAAGCATATTATCTGGTATAGTAAAAAGCATTGTCTGCATCCGTAGATTCTAGCCTACTTTGTGTATGCATTTCAATCTAGATCTAACAGCAAAATCCTAAAACAAAGTGTAGGTAAATATTCATATCCTTTCAAAACTACTAGGAAAACAAACAAACAAACAACAGTTCTCATAGTACTGCAAAACCAAATAGTTAAACAGGTACTAAATTCATTACTAGAGGAATATTGTTGCCAAAATACTCACAGAAGCTGGACAAATTAACTTTACTTTCCACCATGATACATTGAAAGTATGACTACAAACAATTTATAAACAATGATTTCCTTTTACAAATTATAGGAGCAAGTAAAGATGTAATTAAGACAGAACAATCTCTTAACTTGATCAGAAGTAATTCCTGGCTGAAAAGTAAGGAACAAAATATGAATACATGTTCAGAAAAATATCTTGCAAATGTGCATCAATTGTGGTTATATGTTTAATACAAATAATAAAAAGTCAATGCATTTCACACTTTCTGTCAAAAATCATCTTTGTGTATGTTGCACAATTCTTCATTTTGATGTTGATTTCAGCATTTTTCTTTTACAGTATTTAAAAACTGAAAAATAATACATATTTTGTCTAGGAATAAATAAAAACATTACGCAGTTTATTTTTAACATAAATGAAAGTTTCAACAGGTTTTCACTATAAGTTAATGTGAAAATTGCCTATCACTATTGCTATATTTTCATGTTAACCATCCAGTTTAGTTCAACATTTTCTAAATTTGCAACTGTAGTTCTAATGCAATCAGTTTTAAAAAGTAAAATTAACTGAAATTCCATCTTTAGTTCATAAACCCTGAGATTATTCTTGGCCCTAAGATAATATAACATTTGATAGCTCAGGGGTTGTATGGGTTAGAGATAATTCAACTTGACTGCAGAATCAAGAAGCATTGGGATTCCAGTAATATGAAAATATGATTTTTAAATGTCTAAATATTCTCTTCACTGTTCTAGTTTCTTCTGAGTAGTGAAAAAAAAAAAAAAAAAAAAAAAAAATAGAGAGACTAGCTGTGTGAATGAAGTTTTTTAAAGGAAAATTACCCTCTCCATCTATAAATATGAATATTTTCCAGTTCATCTATAGTTACGATGAAAAGCAGAACTGTTTTCTTTGTTCAGTAGCAACCTCCAAAATCTTTATCATAAAAAGAAGTGAAACACAGAATAATTATTATTTTTTTTAATACTATTGGTATTACAGATTTGCCATCTCAGTAGCTACAACTGGAGGAAGTCACTTAATATATTCTCAACTATGCCTAACTCTTCAGGTTTATCTATGAGCCCCTCTTCAAATTCGTATCTCTTGTAGGTGAGAAAAAGTCATTTATGTTTATTCAAGGACACTACAAAGGGCAGCATACTGCACAGTCTGTTGCAGAATTCCAACAACATTAAGGAGACTAGAAATGGGCAGCAATCATGTCCCTCAGCATGTCTTTTCTCTGTATGCTAGGCACTTCTCTTTGAATGCAAAACAGCTTAAAAGTGGGACACCAAAGGTTGTAAACCTTTTGATTAGGAGAGCTTTCAATTAAACATTTTTCTTCCAATATGTGGCCTTTTTTTTGCTTCCAATATGTGACCTTCATACTTCAACTTTTTATTTTTTATTTTTTTATTTCATTAGAAATGAAAGTTTGAAATGAAAGATTGAGTTAAAATGAAGAAATAATTAAAGGTTTATGGAAAATTTAAAAAGGAAAATGATTTTCACAGTGCTATATAAAGTTTAAGTAATAGAAGGTATCTACAGAACCCATTGAACAGTAAATAAAATCATTACAGAAAGTGAGATTTCTTTAACACATAGAAAACACTGAAAATTGTTCTTATTCTTTCAGCTATTTGTTCATAGGTTACATAGGAAAACATGTATAAACAAAACTAGACGTTGTATTTTTTTCTTTGAATATGGTATAGACACTTCACTCAGAACTGAAGCAACTAAATAGATATTATAGTCTGACCTCACATTCACAGCAGTCTGAATACACTGTGCTCACATTTGTCTCTCTGAACAGAGTTAAATGATCTTTTTTTTTTTTTTTTTTCCATTTTCTACCCAGAACTGCAGTAGATATCTGTACATAGATCAGTTTCAATGTATTTTAAGCATAAAGGTTTCATATTCTTGATAACTCTCCCAGTAGTTTTCTTCAATACTACATGTTAGGAAGCACTTCTTGTTTTAGTATAGTCAGAAAGCCACAGAAACTGAATGGTGTTTTCCATATAATTTGCCCCACACAGCAAAATGCATATTTGTCCCAAATATCACCTCTCAGTTTTGATTCTTGGTATGTGATATCCCTGCTCATTGAACCATGTAGCACAATGAACCATGTAGCACAATATGTGTCTACAGTTTCTTTTCTCCTGAATCCTAATGAGAGCTTTGTTTTTCCTGGCCTACCAAAAAAAAAAAAAAAAAAAAAAAAAAAAAAAAAAACTTATTAATATTACACCTGTTACAGATGAAGAAACACTCCTTTATGTCCATTAATGAAAGCTGTTTGAAATGTCATGTTTACAAAGAAGCACATATCCATTTGTCTTAAACTTTGTGCTTCTATGTCCTGTTTGGTTCGGAACCTTATGGTAAGTCACAGACAGAGAATGACTAGGCTCAGGAAAGGACTAGATAGTCTCTGGCTGTAATTTAAATTGCAGCAGCTGGCACCCCTTATGTGCTAAATTAAAATACTTTACAGTAATACATCAAGCTGATCCAAAGGCAGGATATGGCCCTCAGGAAGCAACAATTTTGATAAATGGAAGATGCCACCTGCAATTGCTTCCATGTCTTAAAGACATAAAGACATTCCGTTTTCCCTTTGGTCTCCACAATTTCTCAGCACTTTCTATTTTTATGAAAACTATCAGTATTAGATCCATCAAACTCCATCCACTCCAAACACCCCTTGCTTATTTCCCCAGCCTTCAGTCTGACTTGCTGGCAAAAGTCTGGCAGCCCAGCCTGTTCAATAGCCATCTCTGTGAGTCATAACACAGGAGCTCCAGATGGAAAACTGGGCAAACATCTCCCTCCAGAGTTATCACCAATTCAGTTCCCATCAATAAACCAGCAGCTGGGAGTGAAGAATCATTTGTTGCTTTGCCTGGCTTGCTCATGCCAAAGACTCAGCACATTAGAGCTGCATTTTCCTTCATATGCAGTCCTTGGGGAAGGAAAAGTTTGAAGCCTCTCACAGATTTCCCACAAGGTTATTCAGCCTGCTACCTCTAAGCATCAAGCCATACTTACTGTATGAAGAGGATTTTGTCCTAGCACTGTGACTTGGCATTTTTAATTTGAAGAGTGAAATCTCCTGGCTTGTCAATCCAAGCATGTAGTTTACAGGTGAAATCTAGTCAGTCTTTCCTCTATCCAAAAGACAGAGGAGCATCACATGCATTATTCTAATGGCACTGTAGCAAATGGTTGGCAAGACAAAGGCACGTCTCGGTTAACATGGGAAGCAAGCACACTGAATAAATGTGATTGCTCATGCCCATTCTGCAGTTGGTAGTAGTCATAGGAGCTGGCTGGTGAGCTATGATATTGGTGAGAATCTAGTTTCTGCTCTGTAGTAGCAGACATGACAGGAGGTGGCTGTTCCTTGAGCCAAGACAAAAATTGAGAGTGAGCAGTTGGAGCATGCTGGCAGCAGAGTTTTGGCATGAAACTGCACAGCAAATGCTACATGGTGCCAGTGTGACCTGCTGAGCAGTGCTCTCAGCCGTCACCTGCATGTGTGGATGGCTGCAGAAGCCTATACCTTGGAGGATACAAAAGAAACAGAACTGAGTGGAAAACAAATGCATAGCCTGAATAGTGTCTTCAAATCAGTTACAAACACCAGCAGTAAGTACCCAAGAACACTTCTAAAATAATTGCTCAGAAATACAAGGACTGGCAGATACAGACCTTTGAATTAAGAGACCCCATCCACTAATAAGGATGCATGGGGCTGCCTCAGTGGGGATGGGGGCATTGTCTGAAGGGGAATGCTGACTGCCATTCTCAGAAATGACATTCAGTGCCCCAAATATACCCCTTTTTGCTGTGATCAGACCTGGAAGTCAAAAATCTCCTTTGGGGGGATTTTTTTTTTTTTTTTTTTTGAGGGTTAACCCAGCCATTTCTCCTACACATTGAATTACAAGAGAGAGATGAAAAAGATCTATGCCACACATGGTATTTCTATTTTAGGGGCCTCTGATGAAAACTCAATCAAAGGTATAGTGCTGATTGTTACCCTTGGCTAGCTATGCAGTGGTACTACTTTCTATGCTGCCTGGGAAAGAGTGGACATGATCACTTCGCATTATTTCAAATGTATTCATGTGTTAAAATTTAGATTCAAAGACTACTGGCATTGTGTATCGAGGGAAAAAGGAACAGTGAACCAGCTAAAAGAAAATCATACACTGCAGGACAGAGAGAAGCAAAATAAATAAATAAATAAATAAATAAATAAAAATCAGCCCAACAGAGAAAAAGTAGTAAAGAAAAATTCACCAGGGAAATGCAATAGTACTATATACAAATTATATATAGAAAGAAAAAGTGAAGAAGGAAATCTACTTCTGTAGGCTAGCCTTTTGTGAACATTACTTTTATCCCCAGCTTCTATATAGGTAGCAGACCCTGCTTTTTCAGAAAACCGTGTACTAGGAAAAGAGAACTTGAATCACCTCTGGGGAAAAAGAGAAAGGCCATAGGGCTAAATCATAGGAGTCAAAGATTTTAAAAATTGAACTAAAGGTACAAAGCCAAAAAATACAGTGACAAATCCATAAATTCTACATAGTTTCTCCTTTCAACATAAGACATTGTTCGCTGTCTCTAGTCCTGGGAGATGTTTTATTCACCCAAAAACCTGTCTTCAGCTTGTCTGAAATAATATTTTACTTCTGAGATAAAGGGATGTCATTAGATAGAGGACATCTGACATTGCCATGGGGCTTCTCATTTGAAAAAAAAAAAAAAAAATCTCTCACAGATAAGGAAATTTGGCACCCTTGTATTGTTACTGCACTGAAGTTAAATAAAAAATTATACCTTCTTTGCACCTTTCTACTTAGGAGTCTACAGGGAAATCAGGCGGATCACAACTGAGTTTAGGATTCCAAATTGTCAATCAGAAGCAGAAAGCAGTTTCGACATTTTAAGTAGGGCAAGTGGATCACTCCCAGTTTTAACCAAAGGAGTGGAATAGCAAAGAAACCCAGCCAAGCTCCAGCTCTTACTCCTCTGATATCTCACAGCAGCACTGAACAGAAAGTTGTAGCCTATTGAAAAGACTCTCTAAAAGGTGTAACAACCCCTCCTCCACCACCGTCTAGCTTTTTCAGAAACTCATAGGCACTGGATTCTCCTGTGCATCTCAGTGATAAAGCAGTCTTGTTTATATTTGATTTTTTCTCTGTTTTGTTAGAAGAGTGTTCTGCTCGTTCTTCTCCCCACCTACCTGTCACAATTCGAAAATATCATGTTAATGTTTTATAGCCAGACTCCTCCTGGTATCTTCTTAGAAACAGCAGCATCGATGAATAATTTATACCAGTGTGTTTCTGCTCTATTTTTTACTGGGCTCCAGTAAGCTTCCATGAAGGAGAGGGAGGAGGAATCATATAAGCAAAAGCTAGTGTGTGTCTGCCTCTGCACACAGTGTTCAGCCCCCTTCTCTGGAAAGACAGGAAAGGAAATTCTCCTCTCAGAAATGCTGAAGGCTGAATTCAGATTGAGGAATGGGGCTTTCCATCAACAGCTACAAGGATCACAGCAGGTAAAACCAGGTTGACCGAACATCTGTTTGTCGATATTGTGCTTAGCATGTTAACTGAAAAATGTCTTGGTGAAATATGGGGCAGAGAGTGAGTTTGACCTTGTCAGGGTCTTGACTCCCAGGGTTTGACATCGCCTTGCAAGCTGTTCTTTTACTTAAATCATTTAAGTCTTTGCTGATGCAAATTAAAATAAATACAAGCACACACACATGGATACATTTATTTTAAATATGGACTGTGGGGCTGCTGGAGTCCTCCTTAACACAGAGCATGAGAACAGGACAGAGGAGGAGAGCTGGGGGTGGGAGCCCCCTGGCAGCAGCTTCCCAACAGCTACCAGCCCCCTGGCAGCAGACAGCTGGGTGCAGCCAGGTTCCACCACCCAGCGGCCTGACGTTGCCAGCCTGCTCCCTGGTGCAAAGCAGGCATTGAGGACAATGTCAGCCAGTGCTGTGTTTGGCCCCACCTTTTGCCTTAACCCACTCCCACCCCTCTTGTGCAAACCCCGCTGCAAGCCCTCCAGTTCATCCTAACTGTTCTGCTGCTGCCCTCCATTTGGCAAGGCTGCCATCTGCCTGCGCAGAAGATGAGCCATCCGAGCATGAAGCTTTGGGATTATGAATAACTGCTCTGAAGGGATGAGCTTCTCAGTCACACTTTCAAATTATAGATGTGAAAAATGTAATACTGTTGTGGAACAAGGAATCCATTCACTGCTTCCCAACATCAGGAAGGGGCTCAGCCACTTCCAGGAGAGCAGGGCTCACCCCGCGGCATGGCTCCTTGGGAAGACAAATACCATCACCCCAACCTCCCCCCTTCCTCCTCCTTTCTCCCAGCTGCTATCACTGAGCATGATGCCACACAGTCTAGGACATCACTTTGGGCAGCCTCGGCCAGCTGTGTCCTGTGTCCCCTCCCAGCTCCTGGGGCACCCCCAGCCTCCTCGCTGGCTGGGCAGCACCAGGAGCAGGAGAGGCATTGGCTCTGTGCGAGCACTGCTCTGCAGTGACTGAAACATCACTCTGGTATCACTGCTGTTTTCATCACAAATCCAAGGCACAGCATTGTGTGAGCCTCTATGAAGAAAAGTAACTTTGCCAAAGTTACCTAAAGCCAAAGGTACCTAAAGCCAAAACCATGAATACATATATATCATTTAGCGGGCTCCTATTTGTTACATTAGAAACAAAGTTGTGAACATAACCCATTAGGCGCTAGGTCTGCTCCCCAGCCCTGCCCTGCACTTGCTGCAGGGACTAGTGTACCTAGGGCTTGCTGATCTCCTTCATCATCTAAGCTTTGAAAAACCTTTCGTAAAGTCTGTACCAGTACTGCTATCTCTCATACTACTGAAGAAAAAGTAGTCAAACAGACAACAGAATTTATACCTTTAAAATGAGCTTGGTGGGATAATTTGAATTATTTATTTCTTAGCAAAGATAAACAAATGACATTTAAATCCTACTAGACTCATAATGTCACAAGGAGATCCAGCCTTTCACCCTGTTGATTTGGAACATCTAGGGAACAACTCCAGGTTTTAGCTGTCACACATCCATGACTCCAGTGCTGGTTTTTGGACCAGAACACTACCTCAATATGCATTCTCTCTTTTTTTTTTTTTTTTTCTGTCCTTTTATCTTACCTTCATTCACTTAAGGGAAATAATTTTTAGTGTTTTACACTGCAGATCATAAGTAAGTCTGCAGCTTGTACAGACAATTCCAAATCTATGAACTGAACACAGTAAATATGCATCTGCAGTAGCATGCTAAAAGATTCTCAGCTGAATTCTTGCAGGGTACTGAACTCTCAGTTACCTGTGATGGGTAAGAAACAGTGACAAATGAAAAGCTAGCCCAAAACACTGCTCAGAAGACTGTTAAACTTTCATCTTTCTCTTTGGAAACCAAAATACTGAACTTGGATGACTAGGTGATTTAGCCTTGTCATTACCAATTTCTCAAAATTCTCTATACTCTAATGTGCAAAGAATATATCTTCATTGCAGTTCTTGAAACTTATGCTAGCCTACTTGATATATCTCTATAGTGCAGGGGTTGCTATCAGTGTAGCCAAAACATCACAAAACTGCACAGGCTGCCTCTGTGATACATTTCTTCAGCTTTCTCTGTTGGATTGGTAATGGATTCTAGTTTGCTACAGCTCTGGTAGGGGCACCTGAGCTATCTTGTAGTGTAAAGCATGCTGGGTCATAACACACAGATGGAAATCACACCTTTGACTGAAGCAATGAGCAAACCATACAGAAAACAGTAATTTCCTAATTTCAAAAATCCTATTTGAATAACTGGAACATTCCCAACCTGGTTCGCCCCTCTGACTATTATCCTCTTTTGACAGTCCAGGCAGGTAGTGATGACATTGAAGAGAGAAGCCTGAGGGCTATTAAACGAGACTTTAGGGGGCTGGGACGGTTAGTGGATGGAGCGGGAATGCAGGTGGTGTTTACGTCCATCCCTACGGTGGCAGGGAGGGGTACAGAGAGGACACGAAAAGCCCACCTGTTAAACACGTGGCTCAAGGGCTGGTGCCAAGACAGAAGTCTTGGGTTTTTCAACCATGGGGCACCTTACTCGACACCCGGCCTGATGGCTGCAGACGGGTACCTATCTTTTAGGGGAAAACGGATCCTGGGCCAGGAGCTGGCAGGGCTCATTGAGAGGGCTTTAAACTAGGTAAGAAGGGGGATGGGGCTGAAGCAAGGTTTGCTGGAGCTGTGCCAGGGGGAACAATAGCAAGGCCGGGGGATAAGGCAATGGCCCAGCTGAAGTGCATCTACACCAATGCACGCAGCATGGGTAACAAACAGGAGAAGCTGGAAGCCATCATGCAGCGGGCAGGCTACGACTTGGTTGCCATCACGGAGACATGGTGGGACCACTCTCATGACTGGGGTGCTGCAATGACTGGCTATAAACACTTCAGAAGGGACAGGCAGCACAGAAGGGGTGGTGGAGTGGCTCTCTATATTAGAGAGTGTTTCGATGTTGTAGAACTCAAGGCTGGGCATGACAAAGTCGAGTCCCTTTGGGTTAGGATCGGCGGGGCCAACAAGGCTAGCATCCTGGTCGGGGTCTGTTACAGACCGCCGAACCAGGACGAGGAGACGGATGAGGAGTTCTACAGGCAGCTGGCAGAAGCTGCGAAATCGTCAGCGCTGGTTCTCGTGGGGGACTTCAGCTTCCCTGACATATCCTGGAAGCACAACACAGCCCAGAGGAAGCAGTCTAGGAGGTTTCTGGAGAGCGTGGAAGATAGCTTACTGACACAGCTGGTTAGTGAGCCTACCAGGGGTGGTGCCCCGCTAGACCTTCTCTTCACAAACAGAGAAGGACTGGTGGAGGATGTGATTGTCGGGAGCTGTCTTGGGCAGAGTGACCATGAAATGGTGGAGTTCTCTATTCTTGGCAAGGCCAGGAAGGGGACCAGTAAAACCACTGTACTGGACTTTCAGAGGGCTGACTTTGTGCTGCTGAGGACACTGGTTGGTAGAGTCCTTTGGGAGGCGGTTCTGAAGGGCAGAGGAGTCCAGGAAGTCTGGGCGCTCTTCAAGAGGGAAATCTTAAAGGCGCAGGAATGGTCTGTCCCCACATGCCCAAAGACAAGCTGGCGGGGAAGAAGACCAGCCTGGCTGAACAGAGAATTGTGGCTTGATCTTAGAAGAAAAAAGAAGGTTTATAATCTTTGGAAAAGTGGGCAGGCCACTAGGGAGGACTATAAGGATATCGCGAGGCTGTGCAGGGACAAAATTAGAAAAGCCAAAGCTCATCTGGAGCTCAATCTGGCTACTGCTGTTAAAGATAACAAAAAATGTTTTTATAAATACATCAACACGAAAAGGAGGACTCAGGAGAATCTCCATCCTTTACTGGATGCGGGGGGAAACTTAGTTACAAGAGATGAGGAAAAGGTGGAGGTGCTTAATGCCTTCTTCGCCTCAGTCTTTAACAGCAATACCGATTGTTCTCTGGATACCCAGTACCCTGAACTGGTGGAAGGGGATTGGGAGAGAGATGTGGCCCTCACTATCCATGAAGAAATGGCTGGTGACCTGGTACGGCACTTGGATGTGCACAAGTCAATGGGGCCGGATAGGATCCACCCAAGGGTACTGAGAGAACTGGCAGAGGTGCTGGCCAAGCCGCTTACCATCATGTATCAACAGTCCTGGCTATCAGGGGAGGTCCCAGTTGACTGGCGGCTAGCAAATGTGACGCCCATCTACAAGAAGGGCCGGAGGATTGACCCGGGAAACTACAGGCCTGTCAGTTTGACCTCAGTGCCAGGGAAGCTCATGGAGCAGATTATCTCGAGAGTCATCACGCAGCACTTGCAGGGAAAGCAGGCAATCAAGCCCAGTCAGCATGGGTTTATGAAGGGCAGGTCCTGCTTGACGAACCTGATCTCCTTCTATGACCAAGTGACGCGCTGGGTGGATGAGGGAAAGGCTGTGGACGTGGTCTACCTTGACTTCAGCAAGGCTTTTGACACCGTTTCCCACAGCATTCTCCTCAAGAAACTGGCTGCTCTTGGCTTGGACTGGCGCATGCTTCGTTGGGTTAGAAACTGGCTGGATAGCCAGGCCCAAAGAGTTGTGGTAAACAGAGTCAAATCCAGTTGGAGGCCGGTCACTAGTGGCGTTCCCCAGGGCTCGGTGCTGGGGCCGGTCCTCTTCAATATCTTAATTGATGATCTGGATGAGGGCATTGAGTGCACCCTCAGTAAGTTTGCAGAGGACACTAAGTTAGGTGCGTGTGTCGATCTGCTCGAGGGTAGGAAGGCTCTGCAGGAGGATCTGGAGAGGCTGGACCGATGGGCCGAGGTCAACTGCATGAAGTTCAACAAGGCCAAGTGCCGGGTCCTGCATCTGGGGCGCAATAACCCCAAGCAGAGCTACAGGCTGGGAGATGAGTGGTTGGAGAGCTGCCAGGCAGAGAAGGACCTGGGAGTGATGGTTGATAGTCGGCTGAATATGAGCCAGCAGTGTGCTCAGGTGGCCAAGAAGGCCAACAGCATCCTGGCCTGTATAAGAAACAGTGTGGCCAGCAGGTCCAGGGAAGTGATTGTCCCCCTGTACTCGGCTCTGGTGAGGCCGCACCTCGAGTACTGTGTTCAGTTTTGGGCCCCTCGCCACAAGAAGGACATGGAGGTGCTCGAGCGAGTCCAGAGAAGGGCTACGAAGCTGGTGAAGGGCCTGGAGAACAAGTCTTACGAGGAGCGGCTGAGGGAGCTGGGCTTGTTCAGCCTGGAGAAAAGGAGGCTCAGGGGTGACCTTATCGCTCTCTACAGGTACCTCAAGGGAGGCTGTAGAGAGATGGGGGTTGGTCTGTTCTCCCACGTGCCTGGTGACAGGACGAGGGGGAATGGGCTTAAGTTGCACCAGGGGAGGTTTAGGTTGGATATTAGGAAGAACTTCTTTACCGAAAGGGTTGTTAGACACTGGAACGGGCTGCCCAGGGAAGTGGTTGAGTCACCATCCCTGGAGGTCTTTAAAAGACGTTTAGATGTAGAGCTTAGGGATATGGTTTAGTGGGGACTGTTAGTGTTAGGTCAGAGGTTGGACTTGATGATCTTGAGGTCTCTTCCAACCTAGACAATTCTGTGATTCTGTGATTTCTCAACTGCCTTCATAGCCACAGAAATGTACTCATGTTGAGAGAGTGAAGTAAATTTTAATTTGAGAAGGACTTAATTTTACTCATAAACATAAAAGATAAAGTAACGGGTCAAATGTTTTTAGACCTAAGAAACAGCACCATTATGATTTAGATATCTGTCATAAGTTAACTACAAACCAATATTTGACACTCACACTATATTTAAATTACATTCCTCTAAAGTACATTAAGAATTCAATGTTGAGAATGCAGTTATTCCACAGATCAGGCTAATGAAGGGCCAACGTAATAAACAATTTATAACTTTAACTATGTTTCATGCAATAATGTTCCAAAATCCATCCTAAATACATCTTATATAATATCTCTTTATAACTCTTAATTTAGCTATATGAAGAATTAAAGAATTAAATTATGGTTATTCTCTAATACACTGGATCTTTTGTCTTTGCCCTTAAGAAAAATTTCATGGCATAACTGATTGCTGAAGCCACATACCTTATCTCAAGAATGAATAAGAAAAACTTCACAAGATTATTTTAGAGCTTTGGGACTTGTAAAAGGATGTGATATGTATTTATCAGACCTCCAGAAACCACAAGTATTGAGAAATCTCTTATCACTGTATGAGGCAGGGATTAGCAAACACACTTCTTTTATTAGTATGACAACTGATTAGAGGAAACTCATAGCAACATTGCATGCTCCTGAAGTGGAGTATTCAGGAGTCAGACGTGCAATGGTATAACCATGTATTACTGTGGTGTCAGCCTGGGGGATGCTATCAGGTCATCCTGAAGCTGTTTTATCCTAGCACTGACCATATAGATCAATCTATGAAGTTACTGGGCTACACAGAACTATAGCTACAAGCACGATGGGAAATTATCTTGGCATAAGAAGCCTTCCACCTTTTGACTAATTCAGTCAATTTGCCACTGAATGTTAGCCTTGCCAAGCTAAATGAAAATGAGCTAGAATGTTCTAGACTTTAATATTAGCTTTGGTTAGGATTTTTTTTTTTTTTTAGGACATTTTTTTTTCCTTGGGAGAACAGAAACATTTTATTAAACTTCAAAATAGAAAAGCAAAAATGAAATGCCCATACAGACCTGAAAAGGATAACAGATCCTAAAAACATTTTTTTTCTCTGAATTTTGCGCTTCCTTCCTCATCTCTTTTATAATTTCCTGACAAATTGTGTTAATTTACCCAATTCCTTAAGCTATTTCTGCTAATATAGAGATGGCAACCCAAATGGGCCTTGCCTTCTGTTCATGCAACCTAAAGTACTCTAAATTGTTAATGCAACCTAAAGTGTTGTAAAATCTCTCAAAGATCATAGGAAAAGGGCAAAGAAATATATATATGCTATAAATACAAAAGTAAATGCTTGCCAAAACAAAGCCTTTCACTGCAGAACTTCCAAAGGGAGAATATTGTCTTGTTTGTGAATGCACTCCAATGCACATCAGTGGCATTTCTGGAATCAGAAGTATTGTTCACACCAAAAGGCAGAAAGAACCCCATTAGAAACTGCCGTTTTCAAATGGCCATAGACATTTGATTGCAGCTACCCCAGCTGGCCGGTTGATTGGAGTACTTGTACACATATCAAGTGTACAAATACATAATTTCAAAGTTGTGCTGCCACCAGTGTTTGTTTTACAAGACTATAAATTAAGGCAGAGGTCATCTTAAAGGCCACCAACAGTAATTAAGTTTAATATCAGTTTTGGTCTCATGTTCAGCCCTCCAGGAATTTCTCTTCCCACCTCCCCTTCTTTCAGAGAAGGCTGCTGTTTGTGGTGTAGCAGCTGTCATATCTCATTTCTTCAAAATTCCAGTACCATATTAATCAGACTAATATTAATTATGTTAGTAATATTAATCATTCGTAATTTCAGGGGTCCCAAAGATTTGCATTGAGCTATTTCTCATTAACACCATCTCATTAATGGGAAGCAAGGTACAATTTTTATCAAGTTCTTCAATTCTAGTTATATTCCAATCCAGAAATTGTCTTTGATTCATTTCTAGAATACTGAATGCTTCAAATGTGTATTTTAGTGTTTTCTGTACTTTAAGAAGGAAGAACTGAATTTTTCAGTAAAATGTAGCTGTGAAAATTAAAACACCGAAGTACTTTTCACTGATTTCCCAGCTTTCTTATACTTGTCATTTGTCATTTCTCATATTGGATTATTTATTTATTTATGGATTTGTCATTCCTGAAAAGCTGGAGACTGGAAAATGAATTACATTTCCTCCAAACAAACTTTTCCAGCAGGTGACTGAGGCAGGAGCGTTGCAGGCTGGAGAACACATCAGCCTAGATATTGACAGACTGAATGGAAGCCATGTGGCTTTCATAGAGATATGCCAAACTGTATCTCTTGGAACAAGGTTGCACAACTCCCATGTGCAGCTCCAAGGTCCATTCACTACAAATAGGACTCATACTGAACAGTGAGTTGCAGTGGCCATGGGAACACTGAGTGGACAGGAGACTACAAAACAATTTAAATGAGTAAAATAAAAGCATGTAGGACAGCATAAGGAGCAAATCACTTACATGAGTCACGTACTTCTTTTCTATTCCTTAAAGACTAGGGAGTCCCTAATACTTACAGTTCAAAGTACAGTTTCAGTGCTCCATAACTTCTTGAAGAATGAAGTATTTAAGAAAAGTGGTGTTTCTTCCTTTCTGGTTGAACATTTTAAGCTATCTTTTGTAATATAACATAAAATGATTTAGTTCTCAAAGAATAGCTGAATTACATAAATAAAACGTTACTTAAAAGATGTCTGAGTACAATTTATGTGAAGTGAATTTCACAAGATCTGGTCTATTGTAGAAAATTCAACTCACCTCTTCTTGATCCTTTTATTCTATCTAAACATAAGAATTTATGTCAGTTCAAAAAATCTATTACTCTTTCTCATAACTGAATCCATTATTTTCCCTCCATGATCCATCAAGTAAAAACAAGTGCAATACATAGCTCTAGCAGAACCTTGAACATAAAAAGGCCTCAAGAATAGAATAAGTTAAACCCATCTTACCGTGCACTATAACCAGATATGATAACCTTGAGGTTTAATTTAAATCAAGTCATAGAAAAGACATCTGATTATAACTGCTATTGGTCATATAAATAAATACATGATTATAAAATTAATTGGACTTGGAAAGGTATAGTTTTGTGTCTTAAATTGCCAATAGCACTTTGAACTTTGTGATGGTTTATCACCCTTTACTACCTTCGTCCTCCAGTCTTTCCTGGTAATGGATCCATCTGGCTAAAAAAATATGGAAGGAAAGAGCTGAGGGAAAAAAAAAAAAAAAAAAAAAAAAAAAAAAAGTTGTTTTTCCCCATTACTCTTCATTTCCAGAGGTTTTCAGATGGGCGGTATTACAGCTCAAATTAGGGTGGCATTCTTTCTCATGGCAGCATACGTGGTTTTAAGCTTTGCCTCACTTCTTTTATGACTGGTGACAGAAAGTCTCTACAAGGCACCACAATTTCTCAGGGAAATACAGTGGGGAAAAATGGTTATCCTGGCCCCACCATCTACCTGCTTTTTCTGCCTTTCCTTGATTTCTTCTTCTGCTAAGAAAAGAGAGTTGGCTGGTCACCAGGCACACGCCAGTCAGGTAGAAATTTTGTTTAGGCTTGGAAAACAAAGGCTGGCTGCACTCCTTCACCTACACTATGTCACCTTGGGGAAGCCAAATATACACATATTGCCTCTAAGCTGAAGACAAAATAAGTAATTTATTCGATGTGGTGTATAGAATGAGACACACCAAAGTGACTCTACCTCCTGCTGTCAGCCAGCATTGCTGCTTATCTCCCATCCTGGGCCAGCGCATACTAGAGGCAGCTGGCAGACCCAAACCCTGTTAATAAGCTAGGGCTGTGCAAGCATGCAGAGAGACAGGAGGAGACGAAAAAGAGCAGGATGTAGCAGCAGGGGAAAATGCCTGCCAGCAGCATCCCAGGAGCTGTGATACCTCTCCTGGATACCTTTACAACAACAAACAAACAAACAAAAAAAAAAAAAAAAAAGAAGCAAGCATCTGGGGTGCTTTATAGGAGAAATGTAATTTTGGTGCACCATCTCAATGAGCCTTGCTCTCTCTTTTGACTATAGGAGAAATTAGGGAGACAATCTGTCCAACTTGGCTGGATGAACAGCTCTTCTGTTCCCTATATGCTGGTTTAGGCTAATGTTCATTGTGCAGGTGTACTTTCCTCAAAATTACTGGTGTTGCTTCAGTGGAGTGCTACAAGATCCTTTTTACTTCCACCTGAGGGCAGGAGCCAGTGCAGAGAAGCTTGGACAAGTTGGTAAAAATTGAAATTCAGAAAATTTTCCCATTTCCCTATTGCTGTTGTAGATTGTTTGTTTGGTATTATTTTCCTGGTGACTCATCTTTGTGAAAAACAACAACAACAACAAATCTCAATTGAAATGCACTTCTTTCCTTTTCAAGGTTATATTTCTTTTATCAGTTTTTTTTTTTTTTTTTGAATCATGCAAACTCAGCTTTTATTTGCAGCATTCTTAATGTTCTCAGTCTGAAAAATAATCTTAGAAATACTACTTGAACATCAAGATTGCAAGTTTGATGATGAGTTTGAATAACACCATCCCTATTCTGACTACATAACACATCTCTCTGGGATTTGCTAACCTTATATTGCAACAGTGCTAAACACAGCTCCTGGCCAGAAGAGAGGCAGGTGGCTTGATGGAGATTTGATAACCATAAATAATATCTCACTGGGGCCAGGACCCAGTAGTTAGCATTAGCCTAGAAACAAACAGGGGTGGTATTACAGCATGAAAATTTGCCTGGGACTCTCCCAGATCATTCCATGCCAACTCTTATCAGCATGGGTTTGGCAAAGCCATTTAACCTCTTCTTCTTTCAGAATGGTGATCACTTTCCAAAATCACATGGATGGTACGACAGCTAATTAATTACTGCTGTATTGTGCTTTACAAATATAATTAGTATAAAGACAGCTACAAGGGAGAAACATTGCACACCAAAAAAATGGTGAACAGGGGCAGAACACTAAAGAGACTATACGTGTAGTCAGACAGAAAGAAGAAAAATAAATAAGGAATAGAACTCTGAATAGACAGTACATAAAAGATATGCTTGAAAGAAATATATATATATATATATATATATATATATATAATAATAATAAAAAGGTATGTTGCCTTCCAAAAATAGAGGAGGGTAAAAGGAAATTAAAAATTAGAAGCAAGGCACTGAGATAAATGGATCTGAAGTATCCAAAGAGAAGAAAAGATGATAAAGAAGAGAGGTAATAAAAGCCACCCAGCCTTTAAAGTAATGAATCTTTTAATTTATTTATACCTTTTTTGATATTAGAGGAAAATGGTTGAAAACTTACACTGAGCTCATGCTATGTTAACACAGTAGAGCTCTTAATTCCTGGATTATGTTGTTAAATAATTAACTGATGAATCATAAGTAAATAATTGAAACTTGGTTCTCTAAACCTCACAACTGAGAACATAAAACTGTCACAGTTATATTAAATTTTAGGAAAACTGATATTGAAGTTAATTAGAAAATCTGGAAAAAACTTCTAAAATCTGTAGCTGTGAAAACTGCTAGCAGAAGCATCTGGGCCCCATTTCCCCGTGGAACAAAATAAAAGGGATCATCAATTATTTAAATTCCCTACATTAAAGTTAAATCTCGAGAAGATGGAAGTATGGATTTCTAGTTCTTCTGTGAAATACCCACACCTGCCCTGAGCCTTGTCCTGTTGGAGAAGGTTGTTGATGTGTGCAGAAGGATAAGCAGTAGGGGGTCACTCTGAAATGCTAATGTAGTCTTGATTTCTTTTTAAAATATCCAGAATTCCTAAACTTTAAGAACTTTTTAAGAACTTTTAAATTCTTCAGAATTCCTAAACTTTAAGAACTATGAAACAAGTCCTTACACTTCAATAGACAATGATAGATTTCAAGACACTAGATAGACACTGATAGATAGGTTTCAAGACACTATTTAACATTCAAAACAAACAGCTTCAGGAATCTAATAATAATTGTGTTTATTCTTGTAAAAGAGAAACGGTATACAAACTAGAAAAGATCACTCCTGCATCCACAGAACAAAATAATTCCTTTCCCGCCATGAACTTTTTTTTAATTATTATTATTATCTTTCAATACAGCAAAAGTATGTGTACTTCAGGTCTAAACAAGGCAATTAATTTGGATTTGCCATTATCATGTTAATGGGATTTATTTATATATTTTTTTTTTCTGTAAGAGAACTCTCAAAGCACAGATCCTGCTGTGCAGAGCGATCAAACTCCTCTACAAGCACAAACTGGTAGGGTTCAAAAATCTAAGGAAAGGCAAAAAATTATTCCCACAAAGAAATTATGAAATGATGTAGTGTTTACTGTGCAAGATTCATTTCTTCTTTTTTTTTTTTTTTTCAATCTTGTGATCTGTTATTTAAAAAATAAATAAAAGGCAGTTTGTATTTGAGAAGCCCCCACCCTTCCAGCTTCCTGATGCTTAGTCTTGCAAAACACTTGCCAGCAGCAAAAACGTGAAGTGTCTTTGAGTGCCAACACTGGCGTGATGATGTACCAGCCCTCCTTATCTTCACCTCATAATGTCTTGCTCTACATCTGGGCTTAAATTGATTTCACAGCCACCCCTTCAGTCACATTCATCCACTTTTCTTCCTCAGCTCCCACCTTGGGGTTCATTTGGCGATGCCATCGGTGTTGGCATTCTCTATGGTGCTCTCCAACTGCCAGCACAAGCCCTGGAAGGTGGGCCTCTCACTGGCCTCCTGGCTCCAGCACTGCATCATCAGCTCATAGACAGCCTGCGGGCAGGACCTGGGCTTAGGCAGTCTGTATCCTGTGTCCAGCATCTGGATCACCTGATGTCCTGACAGGCCTGTCAATGGTTCAAGGAAGAAGGAATTCATCAGACTTCCACGGCCTGCATAGGCACACCACATGTCCCTGTCTCCTACAAGATGAGAAAACGGGGTGCTTTCCCCAACTGCAGCCTTGCTAAGGCAGAGCTGAGAGTGGGCAGGCCCCATTCCACAGTAAAAGGACACAGAAATCAATGGAGATGCCCAGATCAGCAGCTGAAAAACACCTCGAGCACTTCCCAGGCCCCTCACCCCAAATGTTCCTATGCAAGGCATTTCTAATGGGTTTGTCTCGGTGGGAGGCTTCTCCGCCACCCATCCTTTGCTTAAATTATTTTGACATCTACTTCACTTAAACTAAATCTGAGTCACTCTGCACTCAGCAGCTCCAAAACCTCCCAAGAAAATCTATCCTGCTTTTGAATTTTCCTTGCATTTGGAAAGTTTTTGATAACATCAGCCCTAATTTTCCTCTGGTGCAGTTATCTTGTGGCACCCTGCTCTGTCACCGTGGGTCATGGAGAAGAAGCAATTCCCTTATCTTTGTTGTACCTTTTATGTATTAAGGCTATTGTCCAATTCCCTTTCAATTTTCTACTCTTTAAACTAAATCCTCAGTTGTGCAATCTTTACTTCTTTTTCTTAGATCTCTGAATGATGTTTCCTTTGTACATTACCCATTGCCACAATGGTTCAACATAACCTTATCTCTTAACTGATTACAGAGGACAAACTCCTGAAAGTAATATCAAGAAAGCAAATAACCATGGCAAAAGGACATTTTCTTCTGTAAAATTAAAGGCAAACTATGCCTTTGCCAAGGTATACTGCTATGTATTTATTCAGACAATACCAAAAATCACGGTGTTATGTATCATTTCTACTTGAATAATTTATTTATGTATGTGTGTTTACATATGTACACATATACAGTTCATGTAAGAACAAGTTGAGGATTTGGAGTTGTTTTTTGTTTGTTTGTTTGTTTTCCTAAAGTGCTTTCACAGGATGGGAGGATGGGAATTAAAAAGCAAAATCAACTTTTCCTTTTACAGTAAATACCAGTTTGGGACCCCATGAAATGTAGTTTATGGCAAATGCACCAGCCCTCAGACCTGTTGGGATGCAGGATAACTTTTTTTGCTTCAGTCCTGTCCTTGTGTTCTCCTCACTAGCGCAAAATGAATCACAGTCAGGCATTTCACTGATATCTGTTATTACTGGAGCCACAGTTCTTGAGCACTTCTCAGAGTGCTAGGTATATTGGCTGTTCTCATACCATTAAATGTACTTTTGTGGTTGGTGAAATTTTATTCCTAATACTTGTGATCCTTCTCTTTATGAAATCTTTCCACTGTGTAGTCAAATATGAGGAAATGTGGGAAAATCACCCTTATTCATTTTTTGGATGGCTTCTTCCTGAAGTACCTATGCAGTATTTCATCTACGATAGCACAGTCTTTTATGTGATATCCACACAAAAGAAAGGAAAAACAAGGCAGCAGGCAGGTGAGAGAATGAGACCACACCTTGAGCACTGTGTTCAGTTTTGGGCCCCTCACTGCAAGAAGGACATTGAGGACCTGGAGCATGTCCAGAGTTGGGCTACAATGCTGGTAAAGGGTCTCAAACACAACTCCTATGAGGAGTGGCTGAGGAAACAGGTTGTTTAGTCTGGAGAAGAGGACACTCAGGGAAGACCTTATTGCTCTCTAGAACTATCTGAGAGGAAGTCGTGGGGAGCTGTGGGTTGGCCTCTTGCAGATAACTTGAAATAGGACAAATGGGAATAGTCTCAAGTTGCACCAGGGGAGGTTTGGGTTAGAAATTAGGAGAAATTTCTTCTCAGAAAGAGTGGTCAGGCACTGGGACAGGTTGCACAGGGAAGTGGTGGCAACCTGTTTCCTTAAACACCCCCACTGTCCTGGGGGTGTTTAAGGAAAGATTGGACCTGTTGCTTAGGGACTTGGTTTAGTGGGTAATATTCGTAGTACAGGGATGGTTGGACCAGACGATCTTGGAGGCCTTTTCCAACCTTAATAATTCTATGATTCTATAAAAAACCTTCCCCTTTTCCACATTCCAGCAGTTGGCATCTTTGATCTGGTGCTGGAGGGGAAAGAGGCAGTTGGTTTCTGTGTATGTGAAATGCAGGTTGACTCCAGCAAGAGAAAGCTTGAATGGCTGTTGATCACAGCCTTTGGAAAGCTTCCAGGGAGCCTGGGGCATCCAGAAGGTCTGACCCACTAAATGGGCATCATCTGAACAGCTACCTTTCTGTATTTAGAGTTCTAACCCTTTAACATGCCTGTAGTACAGGCATTAAGCTTTTTAGTGTGTCCTGGTTTCAGCTACTATAGAGTTTATTTTCCTCCTAGTGGCTGATATGGTTCTGTGTTTGGGATTTAGGATGAGAATAATGTTGATAACATGCTGATTTTTAATTGTTGCAGAGCAGTGCTTACACTAAGCCACTTTTCAGCTTCTTGCTCTGACCTACCAGAGGGCCGGCTGGCGGTACAGCGGGAGCTGAGAGGGGACAGACTCAGAACAGCTGAACCAAACTGGCCAAAGGGATATTCAGTACCATCTGACGTCTTGCTGAACAATAAATATGGAGAGGCTGGCCAGGGTGGGGGGACCGGCTGCTCAGGGGTAGGTTGGGCATGGGTCAGTGGGTGGTGAGCAATTCCATTGTGCAGCACTTGTTTTGTACACATTATTATTATTATTATTATTGATATTATTATTATCCTTTCTTTTCTGTCCTAATAAACTGTCTCTATCTCAACCCACGGGCTTTCATTTATTTCTGATTCTCTCCCCCATCCCAGAGATGGAGGGGGTAGGGTGAGCGAATGGCTGCATGGTGCTTAGCTGCCAGCCATGTTGACCCACAACAATATGTCGTTCTGAAAGCAAGAAAACAACTAGAAATCATTCCTTAGGTAAAAATACTTACCAGCATATGGCATCTTTCCATAAGTCATTATTTCATAGAGAAGTATTCCAAACGACCACACATCTGACTTAATGCTGAATTTGTTGTAGCAGATTGCCTCGGGGGCTGTCCACTTCACTGGAAGTTTTGTTTCAGGCCTGGTTTCACATACATTTCCATTTTCTACCTGTCATCAGTAAAACACAGTAAGTCTGATTTAGGATCGTCTTTAGCAAAGCACTTAAACACCTGACCAAGCTAAGCTTGTGCTTAAACTTATCAAACGCTTGCCTTTCATGGTATTAAAGCATGCACTTACTGAAGTCTTTTGTTGAAGTGGGCTTTACAGTTGAGAAGTGCTACTGTTCATTGGAGGCCTTTCTAAAGCATTTATCATTTCAAGTGAGCACACAGTGTTGGAGTGGCTTGTGATTAATTATGACCTGCTACTGTGAGCTCTGAATCTGGTATGCAAGATCTCAAAAATCTGTCAAATGTGGCAGTGTAAGCATCCTGCTGACACTAGAGACCAAATGTCTCCATGTCTGGTCTTCAGTAAATAGAGAAGGGAAGAGCTAGAGCTAATGAATTCAGAACCTTTGTTCTGTGATTTATTGTAATGTTGAAGGGCCATTAACTTTGATAACAATCTCTTAAGAAGGTTTCAGGATTGAAGAACAAACTCCAAGTGATTCAAATTAACATTAGCTTACAGTGGCTGTAATTAATTCATGTGAAGTAAAGATGAAACATATATAGAAAAAGAAAAAATATTTGCTTGCAAATGTGAGTTAATTTTCCTTACTCATAGAAATATTTCCTTAAAGTTTTATAGCATGGACACCTAAACTTGTGAACACTTATTCTCTCTTCCTAAATGTGGTTTAGTGTACATCACCCACACCCAAGCCTTGGTCAGGTTTTTCTCTTGCAAATTCAGGCAAATGTATACGAGTATTTCTGTTGTTTTTTTTTTTATTAGGTTGTTTAATTTAGAATGTATATTTTTCAGCTGTGATGTCCTAAAGCTTTGAATTATTGGTTCAAATGTCTTGTATCTACATATCTACAATGTCTTGTATCTACACATTGATATAATTGGCATTTTGACCATAATACTCATCTCTAGAAGCAAGAAATAATTTGATTATACTAATTAACATTCTGTATTTCACTTCTCTCACATACTTATTTGGGATCTTTGCATGTGACCATGATAGTACTTTGACTCAAGAGACAGAATATTCCTAAGAAAGTCTGCAAAAATGACTCTATAACAGAATATTTTAGTGAAGTTAAATTTTAACAAGCAATGTCAACAGCTGTAAATTATTACCCTTTTTAGTGAGAACAAAGAAGAAATGCATATTATAAGCCATCTTCATTTAAAAACATATATTTTTCATGTTAAAGATATGCAATCTGATATTATATATAACTAGAAGAATTAAAATTAAGCAAAAAGCACTTTCAAAGCCCCTTGATACCATTTTCAAGCCATTCAAGCCATTATTTTACAGTTCAGTATATGTAATAAATCCAACTCTGTTAGGAACTTCAATATGCTGCTTGAATTAAAAAGAAAAAGTGAATGAGAAGCAGAGGGTTTTCTTCTCTGTTTTTCTTTCTCATAAAAGCATAAATCAATAAAAGAAATAGTAAGACCTTAGAAATCATGGACTACATTTTGAATCCATAAAATATGTCAAATCAAGTCTTTCCAACTCTGTTCAGATCTTTTTCAGAGGTAAGAAATCTCATTTCCAATCCACAGCTCTTTCCTAGGGTGATCTTGGTCAGTATTATTTGACATTCCATATCTTCCAAGGGTAGAGATGGAATGTCAAATAATACAAAAAAAAAAAAAAAGAGAGAGAGAGAGAGTACAATACCAATGAATTTAAAACTGCATCAGATTCAAATGTCTGAGAGTTCTTCTTATGAACTCCACAGTCAGTGGTGCAGAGGAATAAGATTATTTTATGATTGCTACTTGCACTCCCAAGTATCAGAGGCAAAGGAGAAGTAAAAAATGAGAAAATAGCTGTGAATGCATTTTTATGTGCTTTTCCTTACAGGCTCAGGAGTGTAATTCCTGCAATCTCTCTCCATGTGCCAGACACTAGTCTTGTGGATAAAGGCTGCAAAGCAAAGGTTTCCTTCCTTGGTGGCTGAGTGGGAAGCCATCTTCCCACCAGGCTGCCATCTTCAGACTGACACAAAGGCACAGGCCAGCTTCTAACCTTGCATTTGATAACACAGTAATGGGTACAAGGAAATGCATTAAGGATCCTTTTCTCTCTGGACTTGCTTTTTTGCCTGAACACAATAATTTAGAGGTTACAGGACATATAGGACATACCGTAGCTGATGTCTTCTGCCTTTTCACCTAGAGCTGAAGTAGAGCCAATTTACCTTTTCACAACCCACCTTAAAAACTCTTGCAAGTCCAAAATCCGCCACTTTGTAAACACTGTGTTCACCAACAAGAACGTTTCTGGCTGCCAAATCCCGATGGATATAGTTCTGGGTTTCAAGGTAAGCCATCCCAGAAGCCACCTGAGCAGCCATGTCTAGTTGTTGTTTCAAGAAGATTTTGGAGCCTGCATCCTCTATTTAAAAAGAAAAAGAAAAAAAGTAATATAATATTTGTGGTATTCTGATATAAATAACAGTTGACTGATTCATATAACCAACACAAATCAAGGCAACCATGCAATGCAATGAAGTAACAGACCAAACAAATGTCAGAGGTTAGTGAATGGCACTACTTTAAGTTACGGAGCTTGTTTCATGATAACCAAGTGACAATGACTGCCCCATCTTGTCAAAAAACAGTAGATGCTAAATACAGCTGTTGTTCTAGGTCTAAAAGTATCTGGTGACATATTCTAAAGAAAAAGACATTTATCTATCATTGTTAGCAATGCAGATATTTGCATTTCTGAAGAGTGCATAACCCATCCCAAAATGCAAGTAAGAGTTAACGTCAGTACTCACTGGGTGTAGCCAAAGATGACTAAAGAGGGAAAAGGACAAAATTAGCCCTGCTGCCTGTTCTCTGGTGATTTTTACTAGCAAATATACCATCTCCTGTCAAGTGTAACTCTCATTTTCATTTTACAGTCCACTTGACTGCTTCACGCTGTTATCTCTGTTGCTGCTACTCAACACGAGGACTCCTCGAGCTGCTTTCAAACTGCTTGCTTCTCTTGTAGAACTTTCTGAAGCAATGTTTATACCACTCCCACCACAGTAAGATCAGCAAGTTCCAGAAATAGAGATTTGTGATCAAGGATTGGCTGTTTAAATAAAGTAGCAAAATAACTTTGCACAGAACAGCTTGCCTCTACAAATGAAGAAAAAGCCTCAGGGCCATAAAAAATTGCAGCCATAAATAGTAAGACAGGTACCAATAAGATGTTACTGGGGTATGACACATTAGAATTCACATCCAGGGACTTTACGGCATTTTGAGGACAGATAAACTCAGCATAGAAAGAATTTATATCCCAAGGTAATTTAGGTAGGCCAAATTAGTGTTATATTCAGGCATCAACACCCAAAGTCTGCAACACTGAAACATATTTAGATGTCTATAGCATCTAATACTCAGAATGGCTTCAACTTTCTGTTTCAGAATCTTAACGATATCAAAAAGCTAAGTGTTTGCTGCTTCATGTATTGGCAGTTCTCCTTTCTCATTGAGGATGGTGACTCCTCTTCCTTATTGCCTCTGAGTTAAATAAAACATTTTAGACTGGCAGTTTTCTGTCACTTATTTTGAATTGATACACACTGAAAGTGGCTTGGTATTATTTTGCATAGCTTCCTCCAGTTCTGACATTTTATCTCACCTACCCTTGCAGTCACCCCTTATGATAAGTGTGAAATTCCATTGTTTACTAATCTATGCTGCACTCTCCTTGAGCAATTTTCTGCTCATCTGGATGTTCTGAGATGAATAGGTAAAAGAAATAAATTTTATATGATTATATTTGCTCTGTATATGTATTGTCCTACTTCCTTTTTCAGACTAAACTCATTGGCATGATAATCTACTGCTGAGATTATTTACTTTTATTGTTGACTCAGAAATTCTTTTCCTCTCTCACACATATGTTTAATAGCTGCCTTGACCTTTAGAAGAGAGAGAGAAAAATCAGTCTATGTGAAAATCTGTGGCTTAACCGTCAAGAAAATCCATCATCAGGCCACAGAATAATATAGCACTCAGAAGTTTTGCAGTTCTGATAACTCGCAGACATCAACATTTACTATTCATCTTACTGGACAAAAATAAATCCACAAATGAAGCTTATGCTGTATATAATCAGGAATAACTAAAGACGTACAAGTACCTGCATAGGTACCTTGGTTTTGGAAACTAGCTCATGTGACTCAGTTTAAAAACTCTCTCTTTGTGTTCCCTTTCACACTGTTCCTTCACCTGCAGACTGTGAAATACCTCCTTGTTAATGCAAAGACACAGACAGACTTGAGCATGAGTTTGTCCTTGCTCTGTCAATGCTCCAGGCTGGCCTGATGCAAGCTTGCTCCAATTGACAGAACACAGCAACGTCACGGCAGAAAGGATGACTCCTCATGTGTAATGAGCTGCATAAGTGCAGAATAGGAGCCAGAGCTTCTAAATCCTTCTTGTGCTTTATTCCTCCTAGGACATACAGGTGCACCATGTTAAAGGACAGGGACAAGATCCACCTCTATAAGTGGATTTGCAGCAGAGGCTGACCTACCGCCTTTAGCATGTGAGCTGATGGATGGGAGGAGGCCACAACTGACCTCACTGTTGAAGTACAGCTACAGAGTTTTACAGAACAGAGTCAGCTCCCATCTGTCTAAACCAGAGCAGGGTGAAAGAGCTGCATTATATGAGCATGCATGTCTGTTAGCTTGTTTGAAAGTTTTATAAAGGAGGAAAAACTACAACAACAACAACAACAAAGTTAATATAACTTCCACATCCAAACCCAGGCACTACTTGTGAATTTACAAAACTTCCCCATGGCTTATTCTTTATCCTATAAAGAAAATTTATCATTTTCTTGCCCTTTCCTAGTAATATTTTTTGACATGACTATCCCCCTTATATGAAAAATTT
Source organism: Oxyura jamaicensis (assembly GCF_011077185.1). Classification (NCBI taxonomy): domain Eukaryota; kingdom Metazoa; phylum Chordata; class Aves; order Anseriformes; family Anatidae; genus Oxyura; species Oxyura jamaicensis. The sequence goes on along the minus strand of NC_048895.1, from coordinate 68,004,596 downwards.
ATTAGAGGAAATATCAAAGACAGCTCAGGGTCTGCACCCTGTTCTAAGCAATCAATCACAATATCTCATTTAGGAAATATGGGCAAATATTCTCATCAACAGAATCTTGACAGTAAATAAATAAATACACAGCACTTTCACCAGTTGAGAGCATTTCCTTGGAAATAATTCACCAAATTTCCAGACTGCCTCTCTGCCAGAAAAAGCCCCAGGTCTATCAGAAATGATAAATGCATTCATCCATTTATGATAATTTCATTCATATCTAATAACAAAGAAAAGTTTTCAGTTTCATTTTTGTCATACCGGTGGCAGCTCAGTAACTCTGCATAGCAGTGTTTATCAAGAAATATCACAAAGTACATTCACAGGGTACACAGGGAATTCATGTGCCCATCACAATTCAGTTGCTGTCATTATGGTGAAATGTGATAGTTACCAAGCATAAAATATTAGGGCTTCTTAAAACTGAAAACACATACCAAACATTTCCAGAATTGGAATTTAACCAAGGAATGTTCTCCAGACTTTTCCTCTCTTCCAGTTTGCCATTTTTACTCATAACACAGAAACAGCAGTCTTTTGGAAATGTTTTCCTGGTTCTTGAAGTAGCTGAGTGTTAAGAATGCTTATCAAGAGCTATGCACTGACCTCCAGCTGATAAAGATCACTTTCAGACAGAGAGTTCTACTCAAGCTTCAAATCTGTTTTCTTATTACTGTCACTGGTGGCAATGGCTTCTCTGACCAATACCTATCAAAGCAGTTGAATCTCTGCCTCCACCTCTTACTTCTGCTTATCTCCCTGTGCATAGACCATCAGAAAATGAGAGATACCAACAGGTTTCCATTGGCCATTTTTACAGCTGTTTTGACAGCTGCCTGGAGACCAACTGACTTTTCATAGTCTCTTATTCAAGGCTGTAGGAATTAGTGCACAAATCAGGCTGTATACATGCAATGCCTACAAGGCAGCTGCTGTGCATATGCTGGCAACTGATCTAAACATGGGCTGCAGAACTGATATGTCCTGGACATATTGTACTCTGTGTACAAAGAGAGGACAATTTTTACCTGTGCAATAGCTGTGATTCATCCTGGCTTTCTCAGAGCTATCTCTCTCATGCAGTAAATGTTTTCATGCACAGCAATCATTTTCTGACACGCCAGGCTCTTTCAGTCAGATAAGCAGCAATCTGCACATAAAGGCACCAAAGATGAGAATTTAAAGGAAATTTGTGCCTCGCAGCTTCTGACAACTAGCACTTAGTAATGCATGCAAACCTGTAGGTGACCTGGCACAACTTCCTTGCAGCCCCTCTGGGGGCTTCCTAACTGGGCCATCCCTCTACTAGAGACTTCTTCTGCTGCAATTGTCCCTGGACCTAGCCTCACTTAAGAAACAGTTCCATAGAGAGGATGGGGGAAGAAGTGTACCACCTTAAATACTGTCCACAGTACTGCACAGGTCTTTGCCTTACAGGCTGGAAGCAGAAGACTTTTACAAAGATCTTGAAGATCTGTCTGAAGATTTTTAGGAGAAATTTCTTCTCAGAAAGACTGGTTAGACATTGGAATGGGTTGAAGGTCTTTTCCAACCTTAACAATTCTACGATTCTAAGAGAACATCACAACCTTAGAGACATTTAGGATATCAGTCATCTCATAAACTGAAAATGTGGAACAGCACTAGAATCAGGCATTTCTCAATAGCTGAGGTGAAATTACAGAGTAATCATTATGCTAATCTTTTCCAGGCTGTACAACTTTAATTATTATTTGTCTTCAGAATAGTACTTTGGAGTGCTGCTGAGATAAAAGACCGGATGCAACAGGCAAGGGACAAATTCACAGTAAAAGACCATCCTTGCCTGATAATAGAATTTAAAGCTATTAAGTACATATTGTGGAAATGTCTCCATTTTGTGTCAAATATGATGACTTGTCCTTTGGTATGCTTATCTTTTTATTCTGTTGGTGTACATTCCCATCTAGTCATAGAACTGGTGGAAAAATACGTGTCATCATAAGGCAGGAACAAAACTGTAAATGTGATTCTTTCCTGCTTCTCAGATACCTTGACATGTCAAATTTGTTCATAAACATCTTTCTTTCCTCTTTTCTCACCCCCAAATACAATAAACAAAGCAGCTTTCATATTAAACCAAGTGTTTTAATTCTTTTATGTTAGTATATTAGCCATGGCACCCCTTGAAATGAGTTTCTAGTTGCATGCTTACTTTGAAGGTATTCTAGAAGACTTCCATATTTCATAAGCTCTGTAATAATATAAATTGGGTCCTCCAAGGTACAAACAGCATAAAGTTGTATAAGCTTTGGATGTCTCAAGTTCTTCATTATTTGTGCTTCCCTCAGAAAGTCTTTTGGATCCATTGAACCTGAAAAAACAACATATAACAAAACATAAACTAAGGTTATTAAAGACCTTTCTACCAGCCTGGAAGTCTTAAGGCAATAACTGAGATTGTTTTCTGTCTCTCAAAGCACATTAGCATCTCAAATCTTCACAGTTCCAAGAGAAAACAGGCAGAGCAGCTGAAATAAACAGTTAATGAATGAAATATGCCAGTTGCACAGGGACAGAGAACATATGTGTTCCAGCCCCCAGGAATATAAAGGCTAAGATTAACCTCCCACAGGCCTCCCCTAGACAGAAAAAAAAAAAAAAAAAAAAAAAAAAAAAAGTGAGGCTAGAATGTAAACTGATATAATTTAAGCAAATAATTATGTTGCAACTTGTTAACAAAATACCCGAAAACTGAGGTAATAGTATCTAGAAAATGAACATAGAATTTCTTACAAAAATAGTGCTACAATAAGAATACATTGCACTATCATTATCAGCTTCAGCAATCAAACCCTGAAAGCATTGAAAACACTTTAGTATATAAGGAATGGGTATTTGCATTTTATATACATAAATGCAAACAACTATTTATAATGTTTACATAATATATACATATAAATAAATACTTATATTCTCAGAGTGAATATGCAACAGTAATTTTATACCACCTTAAATGTGTAAGTATCTTAACAGATAATAATTCCAAATATTTACTCATTACATAAGGTCATACTATCTCTAGTTCTATTCATATACACAGTGAGTCAATGTATAAACTAAGTAAAAAAAAAAAAAAAAAAAAAAAAAATGTAGAAATGGCACAGGGAGTGAAAGTCAGTGGCAAAGTTAGGATTAGAGCTCATACTTCCTGAATAGGGCATTGATTAGGAAAAAAAAAAAAAAATGCACAAATGATGAAAAGTTTTCTCTGTGGATGATCCAATAGTGATTAGATATTCTCAGAGGTTTGAAGATGGTGGCAAATAACATGGATTTAACAATACATGTAAAAAAAAAAAAAAAATGTGAAATTATCCAGCTACTCAAATATTCCCTTCCTCTCAAATCATTTTCATTAAGAAATTATTACAGTGAGGGTTTTGAAAAAAAAAAAAAACTACTCAAGTCTAATCTGTTCTATGCCATGTTTTAAAACAGCCTCTTTTCTTAGTGTAAGCAGAATGAGTTATTTGAGAAACCAAGCCTGCAAGAGTAAGAGTCTTTATTTTATTTTCTTTAACATTAGGTAACAGAAAAGGTTCATTAGGGAGCTTGGCTCTGCTCCTAACATGGATGTTTAAATGGAGTGAAAAGCTGTGAGCATGCTAAATGCCTCAGCAATAAAACTCCACCAGAAAATCTGTTCTACAGAATGAAGTGGTAAACCAGCCTGGACTACTTCACCCAAGACCTACCTTGAATGCTACCACCTAAGCTTTGCTCCAACCTATTTCCCAAAACATAAAAGTAATGTGTGGTTTTACATCCTTGCATCAATGCAATGGAAATGACTGAAAAATGTTGCTGATAGACATTGTGAAAAAAGCCACTTGACACTGCAACCTCTGAGAGCAAAGACTATTGCAAGGGACGGGTGCTCATACTGTTGTTCTAACACTTTGCTTGGCAATTCCACAGGGTCCAATTTGACAATATTTTATAGGATGCCATTAGGAAGAGTGGTGAAAGGCAATGGATTTCTATGCCATCAATAAATGGCATAGCAGCCAATAATGCATCTCCTCAACTGGTACAGTCTATACCCATTCCTTTTTGTCACTGTCAGAGGAAAGTGGTGAACTGGACAAAAAGCAGATGACTCATAGATGGTTTTGATAGAGCAGAAGTTATGACACTCGGGAGAAAAAAAAAATATATATATATATATATATCTTTAATGATAACTTTACGTCCTTTTCCTATTTAGAGCAGCACAGTCTTTACAGTTTTATCTGAACTTTCCACAGATTATTCTTTTCTAACAGTCAAAAAACAAACAAACAAACAAACAAACAAAACAACAACAACCTACGTCATCTTTATAGGGTTTGTGGTTACTTTGATACTGATTTAATCCATTTGCTTACTCTTTTCAAGATACATGCATTTGTTGTGGAAATCACCCTGAAGTCTAAAGAGAAGCTGTAAGTTGTGAGGTATTGTTCATCTAAAGGTAAATGGATAGGCCTGACTAGTGATTTAGCATCATCGCTAACATTTGAGATTTTGATCCTAAAAGGAATAAAGTATTTGCTAGCTTGGGGTCTACCAAACCACCTTTCCTCTATGGATCATTATATAGGATTTTTTCATACCGTAGAAAATGACAGTCTGATTTGTTTCCAACATCAAATTTTGCCTACAAGGAATCTCTCAGTTTAATCATGCTATAAACTTCTTCCTGCAAATTGAACCCAAGCAACACGTTTTTCATATGTGACAACTTCCAATAAAGTGATCAAGAGAGAAGTATTCTATTATGAATAACAGCAAATTCTTCTTTACCCTGTTAATTAAAAATATTATTAATAATAACAGTAATAATAACAAACCAATGACAAGATCAATAAGTATTTTCTGCATAAAGAGTATGTATAACCTTCATTTTTCTTAGTTTATATCTTTAAATAGCACAAGCAGGAAACACTGACCAACCCTCCCCCTCATAGTGTAGTTAATGAATGAAATGGGTACTTAAAAAAAAAAAAAAAAAAAACGGTTTTATCAATCTTGTGTCTAAGATTAAGTTTTAACAATTTGATAAGCAAAGTAAAAATTGTCATCTCCAAACAAGACAATGTGCTTTTTACCAATCAAAAGAGAAAGAAAGAACTTGCAGCATATTTCTCTGGGAAAGCTTATGGAAATGAAATTAATAAAATATATGCCAAATGGAGTTTCAAATAACTTTCTTTTTTCTTTTTTCTTTTCAGTTTGTCATTGAATTATGTGTTAATAATGAAGTAGCCATTTTCATCTGTAACTGGTAAACACAATATGAACAGCAGATTAATGTAGGTTAGAAACAACTTGATCAAAAATCAACTATAACATAAGCTTTTACACAAATAACACGTATCCTTTTGCAAGACACCAGTTTTTGAGATTGATCAGTACCTGAAGAAAATATGGGTTTGATAATTTTTTTTGAACGAGAAATATTTTGGTAAGACCAAAGTCCTTAAGAACCAAATGCTGGGATATGTTTATTTGGTGCAACCTATGATATGTTTCTTTGCCAGAAATCACCTCTAATTTAAGGCTAATTAAAACAGGCATATCAGCACTTATTGCTTTCTTTCTGAAAATATGCTATTCTAGAATTGAGGAAGCTCCACATTATAAGGCAGACACTTGGTCAGTTATTTCTATCTGATTTCCACTGACCTAATTGTAAGTGGCCTTTAAATATTTGATAAGCCCCTCTGGAGAGACTTTGTTTGCAACTTCTGATAAACCTTCAAAAATGACTTCAAAGTAACCTTCTACTTCAGAGCAACTTTGTCTTCTGTATAAGCTTATAAAGAGTGATCGTATGTAGTGAGTACACTGGGTGTTATTGTGATCTTCTGAATAAGTTTATACATAATAAAGAAATAACATTAAAAAGTACAAGTTCTTAGTAACACAAGAGACTGACTGTGAACTATTCACATTACTGGGAGAATATGATAGGTATCCAACAACCCTCAAGCATGTTTCTCATCACATTCTAGTGAACTTAGAAGTCAGTGCAAGTTTATGTACTGAATTGTAAGTTATGTATTGTAAAGTTATGTACTAAACTAAATGGAATAAATTTTCTTTGTTCAGGGAAATAGGGAAAATTTCCTGCGTGCAAAGCTTTTTACACTGAATATGCCCAAAGACATGACATGCTGAAGAACTGAAAATATTACAAAAACCTCTGATAACTACTGACCCAGAGACTATTTGAGAATGCCTGCTAAACAAATCTTGCTTGGGAAGCTTCCATACAAAGAAAGGAACTCGGGAGATACTTTACCATATGATGATGACAAGTGCATCTGTAAACTTGAACAGGCATAAGGAACTTTCTCAGCTATGATTAATTGGTGATGATAGATGTCTTCTATACGTGCTGACAGTTGGAGAAGCAAACTAGCCCAGGGAACAGGTTCTAGAGAATCTATCACACTCAGCATAAGACAAAGTGCAAATCCCTGCTGTAAGGATTTCCACTTAAATAGAAAAAACAATGTATCAGTGAGAAAATAAAAACAGAAATATGAAGCGACATGGTTCAGGGACCTACAATAAGACACTGTTGCACAGAGCCAAGAACAGAAATAGCAATTGCTGGCTTCTAGACCATTTTCTTATCTCTGATCCCTACGCATCTTTGATAATTGTGGCTCAATAACTCAAAAGGCAGAGAAGATGTTCCTTAAAGCAAAGATGTTCTTGTGTTTTGTTTTTTCATTCACTCATCCATCACAATGTTTTTGACTGCTCAAATGTCACAGATGTCTCAAAAGCAGAGTGAGTCAAACACCAATGAACAAAAAAGACAATTATCTGAATGTAGGCATCACATTACTACAGTTTTTGCTTATAGCCACAGTGATCAATAATTGTATAGTTCTGTGCCTTCTAGCCTAGATGCCACACATAGTCAGTTGTGGCCTAGAAATACTCATGTATTTTCAACTTTTATTCCCTGCTGAACTCTCTTCAGTTTGCGGCTGGAACACTTGAGCAACTCACTGCCAGAAGCTTGAAGGAGGCTGCTATCAGCTCGTGCAATGCATTTCTTCAGCATAGGATGATTCACGATTATGCACCTGCATAATCAATATGGAAAATTTGTTCTTCATAGTGCAGTGGGGAAACCTCCACTGCTCAATTTTTTCAGCTGAAGCCTAATCTAATTGTGTTCTCAGTCACACCCCTGAAAAGTTACCAGCTAATATTGCCTTTTATATTAGGTTTACTGCATAAGAGAACTTTGTTTACAGACATCTAAAAATGTACTTAGGGGATTCTCCTCTGAAGAAGTATAATTTTCAATGCGAATGCTAATTTATGAAAACATATAGGAAAATATTAAATCAAGAGTGGCTGCATAATCAGAGAGCATGAGCATCCTGAGGGAACACCAAAAAAAGTAGGAAAGCAGGAGCTCTTTGGCTGCTCTCCACCATACATTTGGGAATATATTCTGAACAGTGTGTTCAGCACTCATTGGCAGGAGACCCTTAAAAAACAAAACAAAACAAAACAAAAAAAACTCCTGTTCCACTGACATTTTTTATCAGGACCACGTCCTAGTTTAGACATGGTAGAGTCCACTGTATAAACAATCGTGCAGAAGATCAAAGAAGGGGGGGACATTAAATCCTTGCCTGTTTATGATTATTGCAGAAGGGATCTAGCAGCAGTCACAGCTCATATGCTGCCTTACAACTGCTGGAGGCTCTTCTTCTTGTATTATTCTCCACTGGATATTTGGGGAAAAAATAATAAGGGTGTACCTAATATTGCCAGAAACAATGAGGGAAGAAGAGGGAGAAGGGAAGAGGAGATAAGAGAAAAGAGAAAAATAGGAGTAGGAGATGGAAGGACATGACCACCACCCATATACTCCACAAAGGAGGATATTGTCCCAGGGGACAAAAATGTTGTAGCTGAAACCTCTAAATATAACACCAGCAAGTGCTGAGGTGACACAGAAGGCTGGTACCAAAGGATCAAGATTTATTAATTTTAACATACTGATAGCCTGTCTCACACTGATTAAAAAAAAAAAATAAAAAAAAAAAAAAAAAAGTTTAAGATTTTTTTTTTAAAAAAAAAGTTCTAAATATTGTTGTATTAATTAAAGACATTGAAGATATTGTACATGACTTGTTATTTCTTTAATCAAAAGACAATAGCTTAATGATGAGACTTGTAACTCTTCCTGCAAGGTTAACAGAAATCTTGTACAAATTTAAGGATCACAGACTATTTTTTTGACAGTGTGAATGGCTCCACAGTTCACCATTGGCTCTGAAAAAAAAAAGTTTCTAAGAAGTCAGGGGAAAAAAAAAAAAAAAAAAAAAAAAAAAAAGACACTGGATCAATAGATCTCATCTTCTGATGTTTTTAATGGTGAAGTTCTGATTATTCTTTTTAGAGATGGACAAAAAACTGCTAGCAGAAGCAGGAACTCCTTGAAAAACGATGGTTCATTCAATCTGAAAACATCTCAGGTTAAGTTCTTTTTCCTGCAAAATCTACCTTATTGTCCAGGAGGGTTGTGTGTGGAGCCTTATCACCCATAGCCAGTGAACTGCAAACCCAACCCCCTGAGGCTAATTAAACTAGATACTCCATAGTCAGGAAGGCGGTGGGAGTTTATCCCACCAGGTTCGTCAGAGGACAGTCATTTCCTATGACATCCTCAGGAACCCCAGTCCCCCTGCAGTTCTTGGTCAGAGGACTCAGAGGTTCACCACTGTGAGACCTCAGAGGCTCCAACAGCTTAACATATTTCTTAGTTTTGTCACTGTTGTAAAATCTGCAGAAATTACAAAATGCTTCTGGTAGCTGGATTCACCTCTTCCAGTTTCAGGCACCAGATCTGAGTTAGTTGTCCAGACTTTACAATCAACTGAAATAAATATGCTTTAATAGCATGTTATTCCCTGGTTCTATTGTAGATTTCTAATCTATAGGATGACTCATATGACATGTAAGTGCCTATTTCTTCCCACTAATTCTTAAAGTCTGATACATCTAAGATGTTAGATGCCTAAAGACAGGAAAAAAAAAAAAATGTAGCTAGTATGCTAGGCATCAATGTTTCTGAAGGAAACACTTGTGAATTTTCTAGTTTGTGTGCAATATCTGAAAAATTGGCTCTAGCTCCAGATTGGAATGGAAAGAGATTTATGAGTATCTTAATTACTCATAAGCCAGAAATCACAAATTTACATCAAGTGAGAATTGGTTCAGGGAAAAGTCACAGAATCACAGAATCACAGAATTGTCTAGGTTGGAAGAGACCTCCAAGATCACCGAGTCCAACCTCCGACCTAACACTAACAAGTCCTCCACTAAACCATATCCCTAAGCTCTCCATCTAAACGTCTTTTAAAGACCTCCAGGGATGGTGACTCAACCACTTCCCTGGGCAGCCTATTTCAGTGACTAACAACCCATTCAGTAAAGAAGTTTTCCTAATATCCAACCTAAACCTCCCCTGGCGCAACTTTAGCCCATTCCCCCTCGTCCTGTCACCAGGCACGTGGGAGAACAGACCAACCCCCACCTCTCTACAGCCTCCTTTAAGGTACCTGTAGAGTACAGTAAGGTCGCCCCTGAGCCTCCTCTTCTCCAGGCTAAAAAGTCCCGGCTCCCTCAGCCGCTCCTCATAAGACTTGTTCTCCAGACCCTTCACCAGCTTTGTAGCCCTTCTCTGGACTCGCTCAAGAACCTCCATGTCCTTCTTATAGTGAGGGGCCCAAAACTGAACGCAGTACTCGAGGTGCAGCCTCACCAGAGCCGAGTACAGGGGGACAATCACTTCCCTGGACCTGCTGGCCACGCTGTTTCTTATGCAAGCCAGGATGCTGCTGGCCTTCTTGGCCACCTGAGCACACTGCTGGCTCATATTCAGCCGACTGTCAACCATCACTCCCAGGTCCTTCTCTGCCAGGCAGCTTTCTAACCACACATCTCCCAGCCTGTAGCTCTGTTTGGGGTTGTTGTGCCCCAGGTGCAGGACCCGGCACTTGGCCTTGTTGAACTTCATACCGTTGGCCTCGGCCCATTGGCCCAGCCTATCCAGATCCTCCTGCAGAGCCTTCCTACCCTCGAGCAGTGCGACACACGCACCTAACTTGGTGTCATCTGCAAACTTGCTGAGGGTGCACTCGATCCCCTCGTCCAGATCATCGATGAAGATGTTAAAGAGGACTGGTCCCAGTACGAAGCCCTAGGGGACTCCACTAGTGACCGGCCTCCAACTGGATTTGACTCCATTCACCACAACTCTCTGGGCCCGGCCATCCAGCCAGCTCTTAACCCAACAAAGCCCATCATTGCTACCTCACCAGAATTCTGGGAGTTGAATTCTTACAGGTTTGAAGGCCATCTACCTAAATACAATCATTTTAAGCCTTTTAGAAGCAATAGATAGAAATTAGAGGAGATCCGGAAAATCTATTTGAGGAATTTTAAAGATGATTGCAAATTGTGATTGGAAATTGATTTAACTCAGTTTTTAAGTGCCTCCAGAAAAGAAAGAAAAAATAAGCATAAAAGGAGGCTTTTATTTTATTAGGAAAAAACAACAAAAATAAAAGTGAAGACAGTAGGTAAACCCTGATAAGAAATTGTCATCATTCTTACAGTCATTGTGATATATAATTGATGCAAACTGTCAAAGAGAGCAGAAGCAACTTCTTTCTATACCTCCATCTCAGGACTAGATGTCTAGTTATTATCTAGTCAAAACCAAGCTGTGTTTTAATTAGATGTAAATAATCCATCAGATGGGTGAAATGTAATTGCATATAATAGCAAAGTATTCAGATTATACATGATCTAGATTTAAACTGCAAAATAAAGCTCAACAGGAAAATACTCAAAGTAGCAGAAATCTCTTCTGGCTATCAAGCCCATGAATCTATGATGTACTGATTTGTATCATAGTCTTCTATATTGTTTGATATGTGATGATTTTACTTGATTAATCTGCTCTTTCCTGGAAATGAGGGCATGTTTCCATGCCACAATTACTCTTACTAACATTTTCTTCCAATTCTATGCCCTGATTCCCTTGGGAAAGAAACCTGGAAGGGGTTTCAACAGGGAGAGTGCCCAGGGTGGCAACTGGCCACTACACCACTACATGCATGTAGGTTTTCCAGGCCAAACAGCAAGGTACTAGGACAGCAGGAGAAATTTTCTCATAAGCATAATTTATTCCTGTGATCTTTGCATACTTGCACTTTCCCTGTGATTCTTAATTATGAATGTCCCTCGCTGTTAACACCTTAGCACTATCTCCATGTGCCAGTGTCTTCTTCTGCTTTCTTTCCTTGAAACACTCTTTGTATATTCATCTTATCAACAATAGTTTTTGCAGCCACACAAGGGAAAAAAATAAATAAAAGAGAGAGAGAAAAAAGAGAGAGAGGGAAAGGGAAAGGGAAAGGGAAAGGGAAAGGGAAAGGGAAAGGGAAAGGGAAAGGGAAAGGGAAAGGGAAAGGGAAAGGGAAAGGGAAAGGGAAAGGGAAAGGGAAAGGGAAAGGGAAAGGGAAAGGGAAAGGGA
>NC_048895.1:67974669-67992846 GCF_011077185.1 Oxyura jamaicensis | reverse complement strand
AGGGAAGGGAAGGGAAGGGAAGGGAAGGGAAGGGAAGGGAAGGGAAGGGAAGGGAAGGGAAGGGAAGGGAAGGGAAGGGAAGGGAAGGGAAGGGAAGGAAGGAAGAAAAGCTGTTAAATTGCAGCTGTAACTTAGCATTAGTGTCCCATGGAAGTTTCATGGGTACTATTTCTGTGTAGTATTGCCAGTTCTGATTGAATCCATTATTAAAACAAGTTTGTTTCGTAGAGAACTGATAATATGCACTTTTCCCATTATACAGCAGAAGAAGCTGAAGTAGAGTTTTGAAATGAGTTATTAAAAGGAGATGAAATGATTAAGAGAGCTTTCCATTTTGCATATGCAATGTCAGATAAATATCAGCTGCACTTTCCTCCTAAAGAAAATAAGTATAAATGTATGCACTGCAATTTGTGCAAAATCTAATTATTTTGTTTGATGAAAGACAAATCTTTTCCTAGAGTGCTAATTGCCTCATATTTTCTTGAAGAAGGAATAAGGCTATCTCTAAAAGAAAACTTAAAACAAAAACAACAAAAAAAGAAAGAAAAAAAAAATAAGATTACTCTTGTTCTTCATCCCAGTTTTAATTTCCTTCTTTAAATATTGTTGAAAATATTTCATGCTTTAGGAAGAATCCTTCAGTCTTTTGCAATAAAACAAACTTGTCCAGATGTTGCTTTAAATCACTGAAAGAAAGTAAACTATGATGAACAAATTAGAGTCTTGCCTTATGGAGAAGAAAGGCAAGCACTATACTGGATTGTTTAAACAGAGGTCTAGCATGTAAGAAATATGAAGTAATTCCCTGTCTTTACACAGCTGGACTGGTTCTCCCTTTCAGAGTCATATCTGGGGGAAAATAAATAAATAAATAAAAATAATTAAAAAAAAAATCTTATCTACACAAAGAATTCTGCTTGTACTTCAGGTTGAAAGATTCAGGTCAGATACAAGGAGAAACAGTTTGGGTTCAGACTTATGGTTTCAGAAGTCATTAAAAATAGGCTGATGGATCCCTGTCACAAAAGAGGGATTAGTGAATTCTGTCTTAGACAGAGAAATGGACAGAAATTTCAAGATGGTTTCTGTGTTTACTAGGAAGTATGAAAATGCATTAGTTCTCTTTCACATGACTTACAGGAGGACTTTAGTCTGAATAGTTTCCCCACTTTGGTTAAGAGAAAGAAAAAGACAAGGTTCTTATTTGCTTTCAATTTGAAAGTCCCAAAACAGAAATAATACTGTGATGGAAGATAGCCCTAAAATGCATGATTAAATTCCTCCCTGTTCAGGAGACAATTCAACTAGGTCTCAAGCATATTTAGTTGTTGTTCTGAACCAAAGATATCTATCTGTATTGTTTTCTGAAACAGTATCATTAAAACCCAACTTGAGTTTTTTTCAGTTAACAACAACAAAATATAATGTTAGTTTTTTCTAAAATGTATATACCATCCAGGCTACCTTTCTTCTCTATGAGATTCTTGCCATCTGCTGGCAGATGTTTTATGTTGTAAATTTAAAATGCACAGATTAAGTTAATGAAAAATAATCAAGAAAAAGTACCAAAAACTATTTTAGTCACAAGATTATATTATATGCAAACATTGGTTATTAATGTTGTGCATTAAAACCTAAGAAAATTTATTCAGTCATTATTGAGATTAAAGTACTTCTTAAATACAACAAGCTTAACACAGTACATATTCCAAAGGAGTCTTTATAATATAGTATGTAGTCACCAGGAACAATTCTAGCAATGACAAACCAGAATTAAGTTGGTTACTTCACCTACAGATGAAATGTAGACACTCAGTTCCATACCAGCAACATTGTACAACAGAGATAGTCTTGCTGGGGTTGCCTATTATGTAATATAGATATTGAATAAGAATTTGTCCAGCTCACACAGAAACAGAAAGCCATATAAAATTGTCATTCAAAATACCAAAGACTATCTGGACCTTGGGTTTTACAAGCCTTCATGTTTAAGTGCAATGATTTTAAGAATGGTTGCATATACTGATACGGTCTCTTTTTAATACCATTGAAAAAATAAAGCAGAAACTTTGGCAGCATTTCACATTATTAGCAATTAAGAGCAATTCACATACCTGGTTTTAATGTTTTGATTGCCACAGGGGTAGTATTGTTCCACCGTCCTTCCCATACCTCACCAAACTGACCAGCTCCTAATTTTTTAACGAATATCAAAGAATTTCGGTCTATCTCCCATTGGTCAACAGTTTTATATGTCAAATCAAAAGTATTAGGAATTTGTACCTGGTAAAAGAAAATAAATAATATGTTAATTGTCATTGTTAGCCACACCAAGTTAAGTTGAATCTGATATGAATGTTCCCTGAGAGTACACAAAATAGAGCCCATTTTTTGTTGTTGTTGTTTTGGTTTGGTTTGTTTTTTGTTAGAAATAGGAAATATCCTAAAGAAAATATCCTGGCATTAAAAGTAAAATTCAGAAATCATCCCCCTAGCAAGCTTTTTTGAACAGTGATGTATTGCTTGCCTTCACCTTGTGGTTTTGTCTCTGAAATTACTTATGCACAGCTAGAGTTATGAAGCTGGAGGCTTCCTCATCATATACAATTACGAAAAGGTACTAAGAAATCACTATTTGTCATATTTTCTCCTCCAGTTGCAAGATGATTTGTTCAAAATGGCATGGTATTTTGTTATTAACATAATAGCCTCAAGAATGAAACTGTATTGCTGCCCAAAAATCCCTGAAGATATGCAGATCATTACCATTTTGAAATGGTGGAAGCAGATACGGGGCTAGTACTTTCTGACTGACACCTGACAAATTAGCTTACAAAAACTATGTTGCACACTGTACTATCCACACTTACCTTTAAACATGGTTTTCCAAGCACCACGCAAAGGCCATCACTGTTCTTACTGTAATAGTAAACAAACTCATTCATAGTTTTAAAAATTTTCTGTCTGCTTAGGAAAAAGCCTTCTTTATCCAGACTTCTGACCCTGTAGTGCTTCACAGATTCACCATCTAAAACTAAGAATATTTAAATATATTAAGTTTCCAGGTATCACAGCAATAGTACAATACAACTTTTGATGAGCATAATGGATATTAGATTCCTAAAGGTATCTGTGAGGACCTTAAAATAAATTATTTTCAAAAATGCCAACTATCCAAAATCTCTTTCAAACCAAAGTCCACTGTTTAGATAGCTTAGCATATCCAGTCTATCAGTCTTTAACTTTTTTTTTTTCTTTTTAGGTTTGGAGATTCTTGCCTCCACCATATGGACTGACACAACAATACATAAGGACATTATCTATGGGGCAATACATGTTTTCCATGACATGGAATGTTTTCTGTGTGTGTTTTTGTAGAACAACAAAAACAGCCAGGAACATTTAATTCAAAGTAATCTTTTGATCCATTTTTAAAATTCCATTTGTCAGTATAACAATTCCAAACAACAGCTTCTGAACTGGTAGGCCTGTTAGAGCAAATATATTGTCCATAACCCATGATTTTCTGGAAAGCACTCACATTTTCCATGGGTTTTATTAAGCCTTGTTTGTGCTTGGAATATGTAAAAATAAAGACAATAATGCTTGGTTTTGAATAGCTGATGACTACCTTTTCCATTGAAATGTATTTTATTCTTATCTATCATTTTGTAATCAAAAATACCTTCAGTTCTTCTCTTCCAGTAGGTTATTCAGGTGCATCTCATGACATTCAAAATGTCATGACACTCAAAGTGACACTCAAAGTGACACTCAAAGTGTTATCCTGTGACCATCAGAGAACTCCTTGACAGTGCCAGAAGGAAAACTAGTCCCCTGCAAGCAGGAGCTAGACAGAGAAGCAGCAGCAGACATG
Organism: Oxyura jamaicensis; assembly: GCF_011077185.1. Lineage (NCBI taxonomy): Eukaryota > Metazoa > Chordata > Aves > Anseriformes > Anatidae > Oxyura > Oxyura jamaicensis. The sequence continues at coordinate 67,988,966 of NC_048895.1, read as the reverse complement.
AGATGGAGAAAAATGCACTCACCTAATGCATTGGATAGGATAATTAGTTTAAACCCTATCAATGCATCAGCTGTTAGCTCTAACATTAATGGTGCCATAAAATGAACTTGGCTGCTAATGAGGAAACCTGACTATATAAAATGCAACTTAAAAAGGAAGATGTTTAAGTACTAGGATACATGTTTTGCATCTCAAAAAGATACATGCATCACTGGAAGAAAATTTTCTGATATGGGAGATTCAGGTGGAAAAATGCTCAGAGCTCAAGGAATGGTACCAAGCTGAAATGAAATTAAGTGAGAAACAAGTATTTGAAAGTGTGGACAAGTTTTTTTTGTTTGTTTGTTTGTTTTCCATCATTTAGAGCTGGTGTGGGAGCAAGGTGAGCATGATCTTTGTAGGTCCCTTCCAACTGAACTATTCTACTCTATTTAGACATTTAATTGTTGATCATATTAGTTAAAGAATACACAGACAGCTACATATTGCACGGAGAAAAAACTATTCCAAGTTATTGGTTGCTTGCAAATAACAAAGTTTATATAAAGTATATTTCTCTCACCATTTTGCTAATAAAAAATAGAAATCTTTTTCCTTAATTACTATCATATATGATCAAATATTTTTCTGCTGTACTGTGCGATTGTCATGCTAGGCCACCAGAGGGCGTTTAGGAGCTGTTGAAAATGTTAAGGGATTTTATTTCTGCCACAGTTAATATTTTTAGAGAGCTGGATTACCAGTTTACAATTCGTCATGAGGACCAAAAATGAGAATATATGTAACTCCTGAGTTACTGAGTATAAAGATAATTTAATCAGACTTTTCAGATACCATTCTTTTTTATTTTAACACATTTAATTATTATTTTCTTAATTATAAGATGTATTTACATTTTTGTGATGCATGTTTTAAAAATGGTGCTAAAGGAAAATGAAGTAAAGATTAATTCAGCAACAACAGAGTGAAAATATATTGACTTCTTCAAAGTTTCAAGTAAAACGCATATGGACAAATGAATTGTTATTTATGATTCGTTTAATAAAAGGGCAGCAGGATGACTGTGTTAATCCAGTCTCAGTATTATATCAAAAGTGATAGTAGTTTGACTACCTGTTTTAATTATTAGCAGCATTAAATTTATTACTTACAAAGCAGCTAATCTTAAAGTAAGAGTTGGTTTGAAAAATGTGCTCTAATTTCTTAAAGGAGCCTTGTATGAAGCTTTGTGGTTGCTAGTATAGATGTCAGACCACACCAGTGCAAACTTCTGACCTTATGTTATCTAAATCTGTGAGTAATGGTTACCTCAGTGTTCTGGACAGGATCCATTTTATACTGGATTTTGTAGATACCAAATACTTTATCACGGTTCATGGCATTCTGCTGCTATTCAGACTGCATTCCTCAATTTCACGTCAAATTGTGACCAGCCAAATAGTGTTTGCCAATCAGTTGTTCTAACCTTCTTACCTCAACCAAGAAGTGAGACTTGAACAAGGAAATAATAAATGAGAAAAAGCAGTCTATCCACCACGCCTTATATCTGACCAAAGGGAAATTTCTTAAGACTGTGGAGGAAAATGATGGTTTATTCTACTGTATACTACTTTCATTGGCTTCTTATTCCTGTAAGGTAACATTGCTGGTTTATGGTAATTTCATAGCATTTTATTCCCTTTAGATGAATGTGGGATGTTGTGTGGATAACTTGGAGAAAATTTCTGGTTTGACAGAATCTTTGCCTGTCATAAGCAAATGAGGGGAGGGTTGGTGCAGTGCTTGACTGGGGACTGTTCACTTGTAACCTGGGGCTCAGCCTGGCTGCATGAGTGCTGCACTGCACAATTACAGAAGCTGCAGAGTGGCGCAACTCCTCTGCCCACACGTGACACAGAGCACATGTTGCTCTGGGAAGATCTAGCCATAACCCCTTGGTGCTTCCAGTCTTCCCTAGGCCCAAGCCAGCCTGTTGAAGAGGACAGGATTGCAACTCCAGCTTCACACAGCTTGACAGCCACTGTGTTTGAAGACTGCAGTGACTTTCTCCTCAACTTCCTTGCCCCCAAAAGAATCTCAGCTTCCTATTAGATTTTTTCATGATTTGGTTTAAGAGAAGCATTCTTCTCTCCCTGCTTCCCATCTTTGTAAGTCTGGGCCATGCAGAAATAAATTTTACGGTGACAGTAGCAGAGTCAACATCTTCACCTAATGAGTCATGGAGACACTAGGCCATCATCACTGCCAGCATCCCAGCATCTCTCCTCCCAGCAGTCCTCCCCCAGCACTGACAGTGAAGAGCAGTAGGCAGGAAAGGAAAGCAGGACCTAAAACAGCCCTGGAGCTCCCAGCCCTTACTTCCCTCCTGTCCCTCACCAGAAGATGAAAAAGACATTTTGGCAACAGGGCCACAGCCTGCCTTTCTCAAGGCCAAAAGCAGTGCCCGGTTATCATGTCCCAGGTGAGGCCAGAAGGAAGGAGACTTGTTGGATCACTCTCACCGGCACAGACTTATGCAATGGCTGCTTCGAGATCAGTTTTCTGCTACAGCCATGATTTTGCCACTCCTAAAAGTCTGCTGCCTTAAATGATTACCTATTTTTCCTAGGCCTAAAGCCAATCTGGACTAGTGGGAACCACACAGTCTTATTTTGGGAGAAAAAAAAAAAAAAAAAAAAAAAAAAAAAAAAAGAGAACACAAACCATTTGCATTGTCATTTAATGCAATCACTCTTTTAGATACCATTATTCAGTAAGGGGGTAAGTAGAGAGAACCTCCTGCTATCATTGGCAATGACACTCAATTAAGCTGAGCACATCTAAATTATGGCTTTTAATTAAAAAGAGGCAATGTCTAAGATGGCACCAACATGTTTAAAATTTAATATATTTCACACCAGATGCTGGAGTCATCAACATAAAAATCTGTCTACAACATGTGCATTTTTAAAATGGGAAAACCTATTTTTGAAATGTCAAACACTTTAAAATGATAGCAACACATCTCGGTGCCCTATGTAGTTTGATATGCTTTCTATTTCACCATTTGCAGCTGAGAAAAACCTTTCTGAACACCACTTTTTATTTTTAATTTAAATAGTCATTTGTCTTTTATTACAAAATATGAGTTTTCCCATCAAGGTAAGATAGAAGTGAAAAGTGTCCTTTTAAGGAATGGCAGGGCTTACTGCTTCCCTCTCCCTACCTCCCACTTTTCTTTTGATTTATTTTTATTTTTATTTTTAATTCTAAAGAGATCCATTTCTCTCTCTTATTAAGTCTCTTTCACATTGCCCATATGAGTGTGGATATCAACCATGACAGTCATAAAATTTAACAGTTTATGTGTGCCTGGGTAAGCATCTCTCTCCTTTTCTATTTCTCAAGCAAACTATAGCTAAAAAGAAAAAAAGAAAAAGAAAAAAAAAAAAGTGTTAGACTGGACAGTGTTGGACAAAACATTCTGAAAGACCTTAATTCTGAAAGGTAGGTTATCACTCTTGAGCCATTATCATCATCTTCTCTGCAGTGAAACCAGAGAAGCAATAGCAAACAGAGCAAATCCAATCAGTCTTACAGATGATGGGAGTTTGGGGATCTATTTTTTTTGCACTGAAAAAGCTGAAAACAGAAATCAGAATATATTCCAAATGGGAGATGGTTACTTCTCCAAGAAATCCTAAAAGAAATAGTCCTGAATCCCTGTTCCTCAAGAAAACATTGCTTTGCTTTGAGTGTTCTGTTACTCCTGATGGAACTCTCTCCAGGAGAGATTCAGAAAAAAAAAAAAAATGCATTTTTCATAATATGTGGGGAACTAAACAACCTTCCTTCCAATTAATTCTCCCCACATTACAATCCACTTCAGCATTTACATTAGAATTCACTAGATCTCTCAAAAGTAGACATAAGTAATGAGACTATGGGTACACAATATCCCGACCATTATGTGTACTCGTACATTGGACACAAAGAGCTTGCACAACACAAAACAGGCACCATTCAGTCAAGCCTGATCAGTAAGCAATAATATTTAGCTTATTCAAGATTAAGTAGCAAGTCGAGGCTAAATTAGATTCAAGCCTGGGAAGTTGCTAAAAAATCTAGCAGCAGCGGTAAATCATTTCATTAATACTCACTGTCTAAAGATAGTGTCAGAGTTTATTTTCCTTCTTTGCCTAAGAGAGTACAAATGTTTAATAAATCTGAGATGGCACTTCTATACATGCATATATGCTCAGAGGGCAACCTACATTTGTGCTCAAATGAGGGCTGGCTGCTGTAGCTGGAGCCTTGCCTCCACATATACAATGTTCTTCAGTTCTTCTGTCATCAAACAAACCACCATGGAAGAAATCCAAATGGATGGTTGCATCTTGTTGTTATAAGCCATCATCAAAACTCCTGTTCCCTATTAGGATTATATACAAATCTGAAAAATAAAAGCGTGCTACAAGCTTACGTAATTGACTCAAACATACTAAATAAGATACCATATAGTACCTACCCAGGATCTGGAAGGAAAACAATGAACAGCAGCAAGGATGATCTCATCCTGTCATAAATGCTGGACTAATGTCTATTTTCTTTCTCTTTGACTTTTCTGTGGTACTTCATACTGTAAATAAGGTACTGCTGCCTTCATCTCAGAGATTTAGTCAGGAGGCAGGGTAAGGAATTAAGATTTTCAGTCTTTTCTAGAAGGCTACTCTTGGGGAATAATAAAAAGAAATTGCATTTCCACCCTTAGGTGCACAAGCACAAGATTTTTCATTGATTTTTAGTAAGGCAACATGTATTCAAGTGCCAGCTTTAAACAGGTAATACAGGCATAGCTATCCTTTCCTGCATAACACCATACTGTTATCAGTCCAGCCCAGTCCTTGGATGAAATCAGTTCACTGATGAAGAACACTTGAAGGAAGCTGAAACCATGTAAGACAGGGATAAGTTGGCACATCAAGGGAAAACTTTTTTGAAAGTCTGTGGCTACAGTATGATCTTTTGATAAAAGGGTGTGCACACAGTGGGTCAGTTCTGTCACAGTTGGGGAGCAGTCTGACTCCTTGTTGATGTTAGTTTTCATATTAGTGCTTCTTAGAAAAAGCAAACTTCATTGAGGGCTAGTTGAAAACTGTGGAAGGAACTCTCCCAGAACAGTAAATATCATATTTATTTCATAAACTTCCCTGTATTTCACTCCATGGGCAATATATATTTCTTTGTCTTGGCAATAAAAAGTAACCTTCTCATGTTACAACAAGACAGTGCAAGTATATACATACCCTTTCTTTCTGATTCAGAAAGAGAAACCAAGAATGTCTCAAAAGTTCATTAAGTTGCTCAATTAATTTTTTAGTCGGAGTCATCTGAGAAGATGACTGACATGAACATCCAGGGAGAAGAGGATTCAATATGAAAGCACTTGGTTATGCACAAGACACTTCTTCTTTTACTGACATAAATCCACACATGACAGCTTAAAGTTTATTCACAAACATCAAGATTTTTTGCTGGCTTATAGAATTAAATGCATAGAGAACATTAGGAAGTTTGGGTGTTGTCTCAGAGACATTACATTCTTGATGCACACTGGTATGACAGGTTTGATAAAAAATGTCCATGGAAAATAACCAATGAATAATCATGTGCATCTATTACGGCTAATGTCTATGACACAAAAAGATGGCATATAAATGTATACAAATAAATAAAATAATGATGTTCTTATTTGATAGTCTTTTGGATTCAAATAATGGACTGAAAGTATATTTCAAAAATTCATCATCATTATAAATCTAACTTTTTACCGACAATTACAAGTAACTTTTCAATGAAATATGACTGATTCTGAAGAACAGCTTTGAATATCTTCCCATCACTTTCCCCTTACAACAAGTAAGCATAAACTTATGGTTGTATTCTAGCAGACACCTCATTTTCTTAAACTGCTGACATCTGCTAAGATTCTTTTAATTGCTATTTTGTGTACAAGTCAGCACCAAAGCGTATAGCAGTTAAGACATTTTTGACATTTTTAACATGAAAATAGTTTCAAGACAACTGGAACACTAGAAGTACTAAGCACAAGAAAGTTAATTTGTGTTCTAATCATAGTAATAAATAAAGCCTATAAAATGAAAGTTAGTAAAAACCTAAATTACTCTTGCCAAGATTTCTTTATGTATCTCCTGGGTAATAAATATTATCACAAACTTTAATTTAATTTTAATGTCCACTGTTTAATGAAAATGTAAATATCAAGACCCTGAGAAACATTTTAAACATAGTTTAAGATGAAAAACTAGAATATACCTGAAAGTGCAAATTCGCCTTTTAGACTTTCGCTTTCTCGAATTAGGAAGGCTCCTGACTGGTTTCCAGGATACAACAGTTGTTTCTCGGCATCTGCTCGCTTGATTGGGCCAAAAAACCATCTAAACAAATAAAAATTATTAATTTTACTGGTCAGTGAAACATGCTAGAAAGACAATTTCAGTTTTCCAAGCTTGCTACATATTTACCAAAACATAATGTGTGATATGCTAATTAAAATTCCAATAACATGGAATAAATATAAAAGAAAACCCTACAAACTACATGGCAAAATTATTGTTATTAAATATTGCTTGCACATTTGAGTGAAATCTGGATTCTATTGCTGATGGAACATCCTGCTGATTTCAAGGCAATGAAAATTCAGAAGCAGCAGATTGGCTTTGTCTCAAGAAAAATTCACCAAGAAATTTTGCCAATGCTACCATAACAGAAACTGATGCTAAGTTAACTGACGTCATTTGAACAACGCAGAGATGCAGCTATGCAATAAATCCTGACATTTTAAAAGTCAAAAATCCCCCAAGCTACAGAAATGCAGTAGGGTTCCAAGAGGCCATCCATGCTAAAGCCTTCCACATCCCACTTCCATGTTGGTATCTCAAATGAGTTACTGGCAATTTTGCAGCTTTGCTACTGTTCAACAAACAGAATTAGTATGTCTCTCAGGTCAGAACAAACATCTGAACATCGATATTCTGTGAAAATCTACTCCTGGCTACTTCTCTTACAATATTTGCAAAACTTTTTCTCTATCACTAATACCTGTAGTTTACAAAGTCTTGTTCAAACAATAGTTTTAGTTTCCTCCTCTGAGGGTACTACTTATCCCTCTTTCTGCTTTGTGCTGAATCTAAATTAAATTAAAATAAGAGTGAGATGAGTCAGCATTTTCAACTGGGAAGGTGTTCAGCTTCTATCCAGCAAACATACAAAGTACTTTCCAAGATTAGCTCTGCCCCTTATTTGAAGTAAATGTTGATAAACAGTTATCAAAGATATGCCATATACTTACAGGCAAACTCCTTTTAAATTAATCAGAGATAAACTTATTATGCAAACTTTTAAGATAAATCAGTGTATCACATGACATGTAAGTTGCCTACTCAGCTACTTGATTTGTCAATTACTAGTGAAAAGTACAGGAGGAGTCATCAACAAATTGCTTTAGTATCTGTAATGCTTCCAATCGTTAAGAGAAATGAAGAAAATAAATCAGAACATTAGGTGAAACCTTGGCTGAGCAAGCATGCAGAATGATAAATGTTTTCATATGAAGAAAGAGGAAATAAAAAGAGGTAAATACAGATGGTGCTAGCCTACACTAATATCCTTTGTTAACAAAAGAAAATGAAACCCAGATAATCTAGACTGCATTCCTGTCTTCTGACTTGACATTGATTTGGGTAAAATAGGCCCTGGTAAATATTTGGCAAGTAAAGGGATCTAATTAAAAAGTTGGAATGTTCTAGTAATAATTTTAATTAGTAAGCTTATTAATTCAACTAATTTATTTAATTAATTCATTAAGTATGGCTATGGAAAACAAAGCAATCAATAAACATTCAAATCCTTGACTGATGTTCTCATCAAAGGAATGAGAGGACAGAGTACACTATAGTTAAACATTATTCAGATCCCAAAGAAAATTTATCTGCCCTCAAAAGTTAATTAGAAACTTTGTGAAATTTCTAAATACATATGCTTGAGAATAACATCTGAAAACTAGTAAACTATATGCTTTTAAAAAATTTGAACTGATATTCAATGAATCATAGAACAGCTGAGGTTGGAAGGGACCTCTGGAGGGCATCTGGTCCCCAGCCCCCTGCTAGAGCAGGATCACCCACAGCTGCTTGCCCAGGACAATGTCCAGGTGTTTTCTGAAGATCTCCAGGGATGTCTGGGCAACCTGTGTCACTCCTCAGTCACTCAAAGAGTAAAGAAGTGCTTCTTGATCATCAGTCATCAGGACTGAGCATCTGATTTTTAGGGGAGGTTTAGGTTGGATATTAAGAAGAACTTCTTTACTGAAAGGGTTGTTAGGCACTGGAATAAGCTGCCCAGGGAAGTGGTTGAGTCCCTGGAGGTCTTTAAAAGACGTTTAGATGTAGAGCTTAGGGGTATAGTTTAGTGGAGGACTTGTTAGTGTTAGGTCGGAGGTTGGACTCGGTGATCTTGGAGGTCTCTTCCAACCTAGACAATTCTGTGATTCTGTGATTCTGTGATTCTGTGATTCTAAACGTCTTTTAAAGACCCCCAGGGATGATGACTCAACGACTTCCCAGCGCAGCCCATTTCAATGCCTAACAATCCTTTTGGTAAAGAAGTTCTTTAACAGCAGCAGCAGGATTGAGGTCCAGATGAGCTTTGGTCTTTCTAATTTTGTCCCTGCACAGCCTTACGACATCCTTATAGTCTTCCTGAGTGGCCTGCCCTCTTTTCCAAAGGTCATAAACCCTCCTTTTTTCCTAAATTCTAGCCACAACTCTCTGTTCAGCCAGCCTGGTCTTCTTCTGTGATGGCTTGTCTTTGAGCACCTGGGGACAAACCACTCCTGAGCCATTAAGGTTTCATTTTTGAAGAGTGCCCAGCCTTCCTGGACTCCTCTGCCCTTCAGAACTGCCTCCCAAGGGACTCTGCCAACCAGTGTCCTGAACAGCTCAAAGTCTGCCCTCCGGAAGTCCAAGACAGCACTTTAACTCGTCCCCCTCCTGACTTCACCAAGAATAGAGAACTCTACCATTTCATGGTCACTCTGCCCAATACAGCTCCTGACCACCACATCTCCCACCAGTCCTTCTCTGTGAACAGAAGGTCCAGAAGGGCACCTCCCCTGGTAGGCTCACTAACAAGCTGTGTCAGGAAACTATCTTCCATGCTCTCCAGAAACCTCCTAGACTGTTTCCTCTGAGCTGTATTGTATTTCCAGGGAATATGCCTGGGAAGTTGAAGTCCCCCATGAGAACAAGTGCTGGCAATATCACAACTTCTGCCAGCTGCTTGTAGAACTCCTCATCTGTCTCCTCAGCCTGGTTTGGCGGTCTGTAACAGACCCCCACCATGATGCCTGCCTTGTTGGCCTTCCCACCGATCCTAGCCCATAGGGACTCAACTTTATCACTCTCAGTCTTAAGTTCCACAACATCAAAACACTCTCTAATATAGAAAGCCAAGCCACCACCCATTCTGTCCCTTCTGAAGAGCCTATAGCCAGTCATTGCAGCACTCCAGTCATGGGAGTGGTCCCACCACATTTCAGTTCCTTACCATTAAAGCAATATCTCATTCTGATCATGCCTAGGCCTTCGGTGCAATGCATTCATTTGAGGTCGAGAGAGAAGATTTAACAGAGGATCTCAACTGGGAACTACAGACTCCTTCTGTCTCCTGAAATTAACTCTATCCAACCCCCCAAACTAAGCCCCCCCAAAAAAAGATTACCAGCCCAGGTGAAAAAGCTCTCAGTGGAAATGTTTTTTTGGCAGCCTACCACTCCTTGAGCAGCTCCTTTACTTCCTGCCCTTACACTGGTGCTCTATGCTTGTTCTTTCTTAAATCCCTAACCCTAACACATACACTAACCATATGCATGGTACCAGTTTTATCCAAGACCTCCTGTCATAGCCTATATGAAGAAGACATTAAGCTTTTTTTTTTTTTTTTTTTTTTTTTTTTTTCCACCTCAACCACATCTAGCTGAGCCTTATCAAAGCCCCTTTACTGTCCCATTACATGCTCACCCTAGACCTGGTCTAAGGCTTAGCTCAAAGACCCCCAGTCATGTGCCACCACCCTGAAAAATCTGTCAGGGGACAAGTCTTTCTGCAGCTTCAATCTCCCTTAGCAGTCACAGTCACACTGGAATTCTAGGATTAATCTCACTCCTAATCTCAACCCTAGGCATGGATTGGCCTCTGTCAAAGAGCCTCAGTCTCGTCAAATGAATAAGCAGTCTGGAAACAAAGATTTGGCATATTCAACCATCCTTTGGTAGCCCCTTTCCACTGTCCTACTCACACTACAGCTCTGAGATTTGCTGCACTTTTAACCCTATTCTAGACATGGGCTGAAACCCTCAGACTCCCTCATTCATGGACTGTGGTGGTTTTACCGTGCTAGGCAGCTGAAAACCACAACCGCTCTCTCACTCCCCCTCCTCAGATGAGGAGGGGAAGAAGTAAAGGAAAGAACAACTCACGGGTTGAGATAAGGATGATTTAATTAAAGAGAAATATATATATATATATTACTAAGGAAATATTATTATTAATTAAACCATTCAACTAAAGGGAAAAAAGGGAAAGGGGAAGAGGGAGGGGGAAAGGGAATAACTAAACAAAACAGGTAAAGGCTATGTGGAAGTGCAGAGGAAAGAAATTACTCTCTACTTCCCACAAATGAGCGATGCTTGACCACGTCCTTGAAGCAGGGCCTCAACACACGTAGCCGGTGTTCGGGAGGAGGACAGACGTTTTCGCAACGAGAGCCCACCCCTCCCCTCTTCTTGCTTTTTCCACCTTTTATTGCTGAGTGTGACATCATATGGTATGGAATATCCCTTTGGTTGGTTGAAGTCAGCTGCCCTGGTGATGTTTCTCTCTCATTTTTCTGCCCACCCCCTAGGAGGGTTAGAGAGAGTCCTGATGCTGTGCCAGCACTTCCCAGCAGCAGACACAACACCGGTGTGATACCACTGCTGTTCTAGCTCCAAGTGCAGAGTGCAGCACTGTATGGGCTGCTGCAGAGAAAGTTAACTTCCCAGCCAGACCCAGTACATGGACTAGGTGAGAAAACTGTCAAGGGAGAATTCATTTGGCAGTCTACCCTTCCTTCAGCAGCCCCTTGCAGCCCCACTAACACTGGGGGTAATGTATCCCCCCTAACCCTAACCTGGCCCTCAAGCACAGCCTTAGGCATGGGATAGCCCTAGGTCTTGTTTGAGTATTAGACAAGGAACCCCAGGCAAATACTTCAAAATACTTCTCAGGGAACATATTTATTAAGGAAACTGTCTTTCTAGAGGCTATCCCTGCCTTGAGCAGCCCCATAGCAGCCCCACTCATACTGGACCTCTAGGCATTGTCTCTCCTACCTCTCACACTAGGCATGGGCCAAGTTGCTCCAGAGAGGAACCCCTTGGCATGGGTCAGACAAAAATGTTCTAAGGGGACAATTCTTTCTGCAGCCTTCACCTTCTTTGAATGCCACCTGTGTCACTTCCCTCCAACTCTAGCACTTGTCTTTCCCCTAATTTTACTGCTTGCTTTTGCACTGGGGGAACCACAGCCAAAGATCCTCCCAACCACATCTGAGGTGAAATTTTTTTTACTGGAAAAATTTTTTGGCAGCATAACCTCCCCTTGGACAGCTCCTTTGCAAACCCACTCAACAGCAATTCTAAGGTCATAATTAAGGACTCAGTGTGCCATCCCCATTTGAGATGTTGCTAAAATCTTCATCACCAAGTCAAACACTAAGCCATCTTCCTTAGCCTTCTTGGAAATTTCACCAGAACCTGTTCTTTGGTTAGTTGTACTGAAGACCAGAACAGAAAATTATGTGGAAGTTCAGACTATGGTACCTGTTATCATTTAGGCTCATCAGAGTACAACTTCCCACTTTTTTCTGTACTTCATCTAGATTGAACATGCATAGAACCAAAGTCAGAATCATCTCCACGTCTCATATCTGTAGTTGAATGTGCTTTAATAACTAGCTGTGGCTGGGATAAGGTGGGAATATTTAAGTTTTTCATTCAAATCACAGGACTGGAGGTGAAATAAGGCTAAAGGCAGATGTAGGTGACATACTCTGAATTTTGTGAATGCCCAGCTAAAGGAGAAAATCCAGAGGTCTGAGTCTGCGTTAAGGTATAGCCACATATAGACATTGTGACTACTACAAGAAGAATGGAGAGGAGGAAAGGGGAGAAAAGGTCATTGAGGACTACATGGGAAGTGCATTCAAAATGGGTGAAGACATAACAGAAAAAAATAGCAGGAAATCAGTCATGTGAAACTGATTTTCAAAAACACTAAAGATGTTAAATGGACAGCATGATCCTATCCTGGATTATCACTTCTCATTTGTCATAAATTCTTGCAACTGGGATTTACACTCTCATGTCAGGGTAAATCCCATGAGACCACTAAATCCCAGGAACTGGGAAGGTTTCCTGGAGTCTCCATTACAAAAGAAATGGTGGTGATGAAAAAGTTAGCTGGCCCTCCAGTAGATTAACTGTATTGTGTTAATTGTATCTGTAACGCTAAACTATGAGGAGAATGAAAGATTTTCTGAACTAAGAAGAGCAAAGAATTACTGCAATTAGAGCAAAAGCCTTGGATGAAGATAATCAGCTATTATATACAGTGAAAACAAATATATCTCAGTTTCTTCTGGAATGCAGAAAGTTCATACAATAGCTAAAACAAATAAGGAAAAGCTTCAGTGGTCTATAAATTTTATATTTTAAGTGCCTCAACATCTACATTCATAGAAAGCTGTAGTCGCAAAATCAAGAACTCTGAAGTAAAGAGTTGGTAATATTAATATAGCTTTCCTGGCATCAATTCAGCCACTTTCAGAAAGATCCACTCTGATACCATCTTTAATTACATGGCCACATCCTCTGCTTCCTACAGTGTGAATATGAGTGCTGCTCAATGAATAGTTACCCTGCTTTTTGTTTTGTCATTGCAGAGATAGAGTTTATCTACTGTACATTCAGTCTCTGCTCTCAATACAAGTTATAAAATTACATGAATGGCTAATTTCCTAGAAGCCTCTATTATAGTGCTCATGATTATAATGTCTGGATGCTTTCATAAACTTCTTTTTGTGTCACTTTTGTTTGTAAACTATTTTACAATGGAGGAACAACACAGAAAGGGACTAAGGCAATAGGAGATCATCATAAATATTCTCTAATAATTTTGGACATCCAGCTTGAAAAGCCTAGGGCCTACCTTTCAGGGTATTTAGCATTGTACTGTACGTAGTAGTTTATTCAGAGAGCAATGTCTGTTAACTTCAGGAATTGTTTCACATAAGACAAGGAGAGATATGTGGAAAGAGAAAGAGAGACAGAGAGATCCTCTGGGGTCTTATTTAATTCCTTTCATCATATGACCATCCTGTGATCACTGCCCTTACTCAGCACATGGAAACCTAAACAGGCTTGCATGTGTCACTGTTCCCTGCTGTTATATGAGCAGGACAAACAATGCAGCTGAGCCAGCTCTTAATCCATGCCAGGTTTGCAGTCTGTTGTGGGTAAACATCAGCACAGAAGCTGGGACAGAAGTTTACTAAGGGTACCCCCATTGCATTGTCTCTGTGCTGAGAAGATTCCAAGCACTTGCTGGGCTTCCCCAGGGTATCAAAAATATCTAGAGAGTGTCACATTCTAATAATTCTGTTTGGTTATAACATATAAAGGGCGATTTTATTTTCAAAGGCTTGGTCAGTTTGCACCATAGTTTTCTTAGATAGTATGTAAAACCTTAATGTAGAGTAGAGAGTAGAGTAGAGTAGAGTAGAGTAGAGTAGAGTAGAGTAGAGTAGAGTAGAGTAGAGTAGGGTAAATTCAGTTGGAAGGGACCTTCAAAGATCATCGAGTCTAACTGCCTGACCACTTCAGGGCTAACCAAAGTGGGGGATCAACCACCTCACTAGGAGGTGCCTGTTGCAGTGTTTGTCCATCCTCATGGTACAGAAATTTTCCCTAATGCCCAGTTTGATCTTCCCCTGGTGTAGCTTTGTGCCATTCCCTCATGTCCTGCCATCGGTGAGCAGAGGCCAACACCTCCCTCCCCACTTCCCCTTCTTGGGGAGTTGCAGAGAGCAATGAGGTCGCCTCTCGGCCTCCTCTTTTCCAGAGCAGACAGCCCAAGTGTTCTCATCTTCCCCTCACAGGACATGCATTCATGCCCTGTTACCAGCTTTGTTGCCCTCCT
>NC_048895.1:67963763-67974659 GCF_011077185.1 Oxyura jamaicensis | reverse complement strand
AGGAGCATCACCTCTTTTGACTGGCTGGCTGTGCTGTGCTTAATGCACCCCTCAGTGCTGTTTGCCCTCTGGTTGCCAGGGCACACTGCTGGCTCATGCTGAGCCCGCTGTCACCAGCACCCCCAGTCCCTTTCTACTGAGCTGCTCTCCAGGCACTCCTCTCCCAGCCTGTGCATATGTCTGGCACTGCTCTGATCCAGGTGCAGAACCTGCACTGACCCAGCATTTTCCTTTGATTTCCTTTGTTGAACTTCATGCCATTGCTCACTGCCCAATACTTCAGCTTATGTAGATCCCTCTGCAAGGTCTCTCATCCCTCCAGGGAGTTAACAGCATTTCCCAGTTTGGTATTGTTGGCAGTATAGTTGTTTCTCCTATGAAATCTCAAGCCTTTCTTCCAAAATAAATGCATGGAGGATTTCTCATACTGTTCTTAGCCATATTTTTTACTTTCAGGGAGGAAAAAGATAACCTATGCCTGGTATTAGCCCTGGAAAATTTACATCCAATCAGGTAAAGCCTGGAAAACTTGCAAGCAGTTAAACAAGCCCTTCTGATAGAAAATATTAGGCTGTCTTAATTATAAGACTAATGAAGTAATACCATTTCCCCAAGAGCTGATGTTTTAAGAAATTAGCAGAGATCTACAAAGATCAGAGCCTTCCCAGATATAACACAGCTAAGAAACAGATGTGCTTTACAAGTGATGAACCGCATTTGTGAATTAGAGCGTGGCAGAGGGGCACTGGCTGCTTCAATCTTCCCTTTAAAGTCTACAGTGAGCCCAGTGATGGAGATGGAAAAAAAAAAATAAAATAAATAAAATAAAATAAAATAAAATAAAATAAATGTAGTTAACTAAGCCATGATGATTAAAACTTGCAAAGGATTCCTTTCATTAGTGTGTTCAAAAACATAAGCTTTCACAGTCATGGCACAAGAATCTACACAGTGAAACATCCAGGATTATTCTAAGGCTTGCAGACCAACTGTGCAGAGGCTGGAAAATCTTAGGCTGTTTCAGCTTCTTTAGACGTAAAGCCCTTCTTCCTTACAGCCTTCTACAGGCTTGCCTGGGATTGTTTATAATACCATGTATTCTTCACTGTTATTTATTTTCAGATGCTGAAGGATGCATGGTACAAGGACAAAATTTAAGAGGAAGGAATATAAAACAATGTATAAGACGATGCGGGATGGACAGGGGAAGCGGGATATTAAGAATTCAAAGCAGTGAGAACCATACAATATCATCAAGGAGATGGAAGAGAAAGGAGAAAATCAGAGCTAACAGACAATGATGAAGAGAAGTTAAAGACATGACAAAACTAAGGACTTCATTTCATGCCCAGGGACTATAACCTGCTGCTGCCTGAGCTACTGTACCTGTTAATGAAATGCTGGTTTCCAGCTTCTGCTTTTGCAGGGCACACATTTTTGGCAATGATTTCAGTCCTATTTGGGGATACAGTTTCACAGAGAAACTCTCACTATAAGCAGTGCTCTCTACATATCTTTTCCCTTTTCCTTTCTTAACTTCATCATACCACTTTCACTTGTATTTGCCAAGAGAATACTTTACCATGCATTTTCATCATCTATTTATTGACTAGAGGTCACCGTTAAATGTACTGGTTTAATCTTTACTTCCCAAAGTACTGTCATAAACAAGATAGTC
Organism: Oxyura jamaicensis; assembly: GCF_011077185.1. Taxonomy (NCBI): domain Eukaryota; kingdom Metazoa; phylum Chordata; class Aves; order Anseriformes; family Anatidae; genus Oxyura; species Oxyura jamaicensis. The sequence goes on along the minus strand of NC_048895.1, from coordinate 67,972,981 downwards.
AGAATAAGACTAAAAAATAAAAATAAAAAGTTGGTAACAACAGCCTTCTACAAGCTATATAAGGAAATCAACTAAAATCTTATCATGCTGCAGAAAGTATCTATCTTAGACAATATTGAAATAAAAATGCATTTAAAGTGTACCTATACCGTGACACAGCTCCACTCTGATTACTCATTTGCCATAATCAGAAACTAGTGAAACTCCAAGTGAAACTAGAAATTCTGGTTTTCAGGGTTGATTACATAAGGCAGCACATTTAACCTTACACAACCGCAGTGCATTTGCTTCATACCTAAAGATCTGAGTCACATATATTGCTTAGGTCCTTGTTGCCGGATAACTTATCAAAAGTTAAATGAAGACCATCTCCATGCACTGTATTGGGCCGGGATCTCCTCAGTCTTTTCACAATGACAGTGGGTGGAGTAGTTGTTTTTTCTTTCCACGCGGGAAAACACAGAACATGTAAATTCACAGATTTCACAGAATTTCTAGGTTGGAAGAGACCTCAAGATCATCGAGTCCAACCTCTAACCTAACACTAACAGTCCCCACTAAACCATATCCCTAAGCTTTACATCTAAACGTCTTTTGAAGACTTCCAGGGATGGTGACTCCACCACCTCCCTGGGCAGCCTGTTCCAATGCCTCACAACCCTTTCAGTAAAGAAGCTCTTCCTAACATACAACCTAAAACTCCCCTGGCGCAACTTTAGCCCATTCCCCCTCGTCCTGTCACCAGGCACGTGGGAGAACAGGCCAACCCCCACCTCTCTACAGCCTCCTTTAAGGTATCTGTAGAGAGCGATAAGGTCGCCCCTGAGCCTCCTCTTCTCCAGGCTGAATAAGCCCAGCTCCTTCAGCCGCTCCTCGTAGGACTTGTTCTCCAGGCCCCTCACCAGCTTCGTTGCCCTTCTTTGGACCCGCTCAAGCACCTCCATGTCCTTCTTGTAGCGAGGGGCCCAAAACTGAACACAGTACTCGAGGTGCGGCCTCACCAGAGCCGAGTACAGGGGGACGATCACCTCCCTAGCCCTGCTGGTCACACTATTTCTGATACAAGCCAGGATGCCGTTGGCCTTCTTGGCCACCTGAGCACACTGCTGGCTCATATTCAGCCGACTGTCCGCTATCACTCCCAGGTCCTTCTCCACCTGGCAGCTCTCCAACCACTCATCTCCCAGCCTGTAGCTCTGCTTGGGGTTATTACGCCCCAGGTGCAGGACCCGGCACTTGGCCTTGTTAAACTTCATGCAGTTGACCTCAGCCCATCGGTGCAGCCTATCCAGATCCTCCTGCAGAGCCTTCCTACCCTCGAGCAGATCGACACACGCACCTAACTTGCTGTCATCTGCAAACTTACTGAGGGTGCACTCAATGCCCTCGTCCAGATCATCAATGAAGATGTTAAAGAGGACCGGCCCCAGCACCGAGCCCTGGGGGACGCCACTAGTGACTGGCCTCCAACTGGATTTGAGTCCATTTACCACAACTCTCTGGGCCCGGCTATCCAGCCAGTTTCTAACCCAACGAAGCGTGCGCCAGTCCAAGCCAAGAGCAGCCAGTTTCTTGAGGAGAATGCTGTGGGAGACGGTGTCAAAAGCCTTGCTGAAGTCAAGGTAGACCACATCCACAGCCTTTCCCTCGTCCACCCAGCGCGACACTTTGTCATAGAAGGAGATCAGGTTCGTCAAGCAGGACCTGCCTTCCATAAACCCATGCTGACTGGGCCTGATCGCCTGCTTGCCCTTCAAGTGCCGCATGATGACTCCCAAGAGGATCTGCTCCATGAGCTTCCCTGGTACTGAGGTCAAACTGACAGGCCTGTAGTTCCCCGGGTCAGCCCTCCGGCCCTTCTTGTAGATGGGCGTCACATTCGCTAGCCGCCAGTCAGCTGGGACCTCCCCCGATAGCCAGGACTGCTGATAAATGATGGATAGTGGCTTGGCCAGCTCCTCTGCCAGTTCTCTCAGTACCCTTGGGTGGATCCCATCCGGCCCCATCGACTTGTGCACATCCAAGTGCCGTAGCAGGTCACCAACCAGTTCTTCGTGGATGGTGAGGGCCACATCCTGCTCCCCATCCCCTTCCACCAGCTCAGGGTACTGGGAATCCAGAGAACAACCGGTATTGCCGCTAAAGACTGAGGCAAAGAAGGCATCGAGCACCTCCGCCTTTTCCTCATCTCTTGTAACTAAGTTTCCCCCTGCATCCAGTAAAGGATGGAGATTCTCCTTTGTCCTCCTTTTTGTGTTGATGTATTTATAAAAGCGTTTTTTGTTATCTTTAACGGCAGTAGCCAGATTGAGCTCCAGATGAGCTTTGGCCTTCCTAATTTTGTCCCTGCACAGCCTCGCTACATCCTTATAGTCCTCCCTAGTGGCCTGCCCACTTTTCCAAAGATTATAAACCCTCTTTTTTCTCCTAAGCTCAAGCCACAGTTCTCTGTTCAGCCAGGCTGGTCTTCTTCCCCGCTGGCTCATCTTTGGGCACATGGGAACAGACCGCTCCTGCGCCATTAGGATTTGCCTCTTGAAGAGCGCCCAGCCTTCCTGGACCCCTCTGCCCTTCAGAACCGCCTCCCAAGGGACTCTACCAACCAGTGTCCTGAGCAGCCCAAAGTCAGCTCTCCGAAAGTCCAGTACAGTGGTTTTACTGGTTCCCTTCCTGGCCTCACCAAGAATAGTGAACTCCACCATTTCGTGGTCACTCTGCCCCATAGTTCTGAATAACTAAAGGATCATTTCCATGTTATAAAAGTGGCAGAGCTCCATCAAAACCAACAGCGCAGAATTATTTTATGTTACACAAGTATGTAGAAGTCTGCCTGTATGTGACGGTCTGTGGAGCAATGCAGTATGCTGTGCTTTCCACATTTTGAGATCAATGCTGTGATTTTTTTTAATGAGTACAATGAGAAACACATACTTTTGGAAAGTAACATATCCCATTTTGCTCTGAGCTTTTGGATAACATTTTGCTAATGTTCTTGTCAACAGATTATAGCTGATAGGTTGACATTTTTCCATAAATACTAAATTTATGGCAGACTTGAGAGAGTTTCACTGGTGAGATGGCAGAATGAAAGAGGTGATAACTGAAGAGATATAGAAGGAAAGAAAAAAAAAAAAAAAAAAAAAAAGAAATCAAATGAAGTTATACTTCTCTACTTCTGTATATATTTTCAAAACAAAATATTATAGCTTATGTTCTTATGTGGTAAATATACTCAAATGAATAATTTTCATATTTAAAGTTGTTTCTTATTTCTGTTTTCAAATGGAGTTTCTATCTAAGTATATAAATATTTATTTTTAATTTTGTTGAGAAAGTATTAAGTTATCTGGAAACAAGGTACAACTAAACAATACCCTATATTTTCTTCAGTTTAATTTGATAAATATATATATATATATATATGTCTTAAGGGCAAAAGCAAAGGTAAACAAATAACATGAGAAACATTTTTTCTTCTTTCTTCAGGAGAACGGAACCATTTCCCCTTTTTTTCTTCCCATGTTGGTTTGGTTATACATGTGAACACTAAGACATAAGTGATAAACTCATCCATGATCCAGAGCATCTTTAGCTAAAATTATGCAATTTGAACCTCATTCCGTAACATACTATAATCACTATTTTGCTGGAACATACACCATGCACAGATGTTAACTTAACATAATTTGGAGAGTGTAACATGGTTACAACACAGGCAATCCTTTGGAACTGAAAGTACATGAGCTACCATCAAAAGTGGGCAGAAACTTTGCTACTATTTATTTCTAGTGAGATAGGAAATTGCAGGTTATGGACGGAAAATTTTTATACATCAAGATTCATGGACCAGATTCACCAAATTTAGGTTGCGTAGTACCTCTCAAAATAATAGTAATAATAATAATTTCATTAGCTGCTGAAAACATGACTGTAACATTGAACAATTGCTTACCTAATATGATCCCATTGACCATGACACAGCCCAAACAGATCCGTGAAACATCCGCCTACCCAGACAGATTGACCTCATGTATGCCTGAGACCTGAAAGGGTCCCCAGGTTGCACTAACAAATAACTGGGGAGCCCAGCTGAAGAAGCTGCAGGAGAATATTTTTTGTTCGTGTAAGAGAAGGGCAACAGATGTGTCTTAAAAGAGGACCCTGGGCCCCTGAAGTCTGTTGCGGTCTAAGAAATAGCTTTGTTTTGTGTTACTCCACTGTTTTTGTTGGAAATAATAAGCTATGCCCTAAAGAAAAGGCCTGTCAGAGCTTTAGGGACTTTTACAGTACGACACTGCGTGGGATTGTTTGGATAAGGTAATGTTCAACAGTGAGCGAGTGTGGTAAAATCCACCACAGAGATTGTCATTTCCTCTTACAGTACAGAACAAATTTATTGTCTTGTAAACATAAATAAAAAGATTAGTCAGGCATTAGTCTACAAGAGTCCGTGACACATTGGGTTTACACCTTTTCAGTAAGTACTGCAATAGGGCATAACTGCATTGCCACATGATTCTGTTAAAAGAGATTATGCATAGTATTGTGATGATTTTTCACTTCTTGATAATAACAGTTGACTGTGCTGCAAACTCATTGTTGAATTTGCCCTGAGACTGATGTAGGGAGCAAACCAAAACAGAGCCTGGAGCATGGTGCTCATGCCTCACATGAGGTAGCCCACAGGAAGGGCGGGTTCTTTCTCAGGGCAGAAGAAAAGGGAGGGATCCAGAATATATTTCAAAGTCTTTGTATCAGTCATGTGCTCCAGGTTTCCCTGTGTTTTCATAGTTGATGGACCCCAGCAACCCTGCCAAAGGCTCTGTGGTGAACACTGTCTATTAGATAGTTATATACCTACAGGCGTCCTTCTGTCTGGGGCCTGCAGCTTTTCACAGCAGCTTCTCTCCCCAGCCCTTGGCATGCCTCACCAGGGCCAGCATGCTCACATGAATGGCACACTCAAGCGACATCCCCCAAATGCAGGCTGGCCAGAGAGGGGAGAAGCCATGCCCCCATTCTGCCCCACATCTGAGTCCATTCAAATTTCTGAAGTGAACACTACCACACTCACCCCCTCCACGCTGACAGTGCTACCCCTTTTTCCCCAAGGTTTCCACTGGGAAGGGTGTCACTTGGGGAAAGGCACAGCTGCATCAAAAACAAGTGTGGTGGCTCTGAGATGGAGCCTTCAAGACAACAAACCATCACATCTTTGGGTCAATGATGGCTGGGAAGCAACTATATCTCCTGTAGGGATACTATTGCAAGGCCAAGTATATGGTCTCTGCAAATCAGCATAGTTCACCCAGTTCTAGCTTCATTGTACAATAGGAGCAAAAGGTAATAAAATAGCAATCAAATCACAGCCTGATAGAATTAATTTGAGTTAATTTCCATAAATAAATCTCATCCAGAGATTATTCACTATTGAGTAATTCATTTCAACAGTTCCACACATTCTTCAGAATATTGTTCATCTGCATCTAATCTGCTCTGAAGTGTTTCTATATGTGAAAATGAAGATGAAAGTGATATATTACTTTTTTGCTGTTTTAATTATGTAAATCACTGGTATTTCTTCAATTTAAGTGGCTAAAGTCAATTAGTGCATCACAGTTTGTTCCCAATAGTGCGTAAGGACTTCATTGCATTTAAAACTTGTTTGAAAACACTTGTCTTTGTAGTAAATAAAAGGTTACAATCAGCTTTAATGGGAAGTGTTTTGGGCTTTTTTTTTTTTTTTCTGTTTGTGTGTGTGAAATATAGCCATACAATCACCTTAATAAATAAATAAATAAATAAATAAATAAATAAATAAATAAATAAATAAAAAGTGTTCCTCGGGCCCTATTTCAGCTGCATGGAGTTTTCAAAAGAGTATCAATGTTAGTATCTCTACACATTTGTTAACATATACCTGAACAAAAGTACTGATCTACTGTTAAAATGTACTTTAAAAGTAGCAAGAGCTCAACTATTCATAACATCTGGTGAACAAAATTGAAACCTTGAGGTAGCCTTAATGTTAACATGGTGCAAAGAACACTACTAACATCAATTGATTTAACATTAAGGAAAACTCAAAAATAGAAGAAATTTTTTCAATCATATGTTCACTTAAACCATTACAGCTTCCAAAAGCACTGAATTGATTTTCTTGAGAAAATCATTCCTGAAAAAATATTTTTTTCTCTTACAAGTAAATTCACTTCTTCTCAGAAGTAATACGGAAGCCCTCAGGAACAAAAAGCCCCACATGGCTGTACAAGATACTAGTGTTTAAGATCTTTCCACTGCTTTCTGCGCAGAGCTCTCTTGGCACAGGCACATACTTCCTCAGTCTATTACCACAAGCAGACTTGTCTGAGCAGACTTGTGCCCTCTCTCAGGTCACCTTTCACTGAAGAATGACCTCCACCTTCTCACTCAGTCTCCAGGGGTAATCAGAAAATGATTGTGCTGTCAGGAATCCTGAGATGACCACAAAGCAAGGGATATAAAATCACAGAATGGTTTGGGTTAAAAGGGACCTTAAAGATCTTCTGATTCTAATCAATGGTCATCCTGGTCACCTTCCACTAGACCAAGTTGCTCAAAGTCCCATTCCACCTGACCTTGATTACATTGAGGGAGGGGACATCCACAACTTCTCTGAGCAACCTATCCCAGTATCTAACTTCACAGTAAAGAATTTCTTGCTTATATCTAACCTAAATCTATTCTCTTTTACTTTAAAAACATTACCCTAACATAGTGTCTCTTTCACATGGTCACAAATTTCTTAACAAAGCAGTCTCCCAGATTTTAGGGTAACATTTTCAGGATGACAGATAGGAAGGGTGACACACTAAAGACACCTTTGACTTCCAGAAGGTAAGGCTAGCGCATCTGTGAAAATCTGTGAGCACTGTCATCACAAGACAGCTTATTTTGTAAGAGATCACAGCACCATGTCAGAAAGGTAGAAAATCTAACTGATTCATCTGTGTTAGAGACTGAGAATACATACACACTTCTAAACTTTTGTAAATCTGTTATAGTTTGGGAAAAGCATAAAATAAAAGGCTCTCTTCTTTGGAGTAAGGGTAAAGGAGGCTGTTAGGGAAGGCTGTCTCCTCCCTCAGCAGTAGTCCATGGATGCACCTGCTTCTTTCCCATTTGCAGGTTCAACCAGTAGCAAAGTTGAGAACACATCCCAAACACATATAGACACAGGGGGCATGGACACACGCAGAGGATACAGACATGGCCCACCACACAGATGGCCACAGACAAGGTGCTGCCTTCAACAGCCTCCTGGACCCCAAGTTTTCACCTCAACAACTACAAAGTCTCAGTTTGCCCCCAGTTTCTTGATAGTCCATCAATAGGTGTGACTGACCAGGATTGTTTCTGGCTGAGTCATTATTAATACGAATTAGTCATTTTTTATGTTGTTGTTGTCTCCCTCCATTTCCTTGTCATCCCAGTTTGGCAAGGTCCTCAGTCAAATAATCTTACAGAAAAAAAAAAAAAAAAAAAAAAAAAAAAATCCTGCATGTTATATACCCTTATCAATTATTGCTACTGACAAGATTTGTCATCACCACCTCCTTTATCAGGTGTGAGTCAGACTTGTATCTGTGTGTTCTTTATGGGTCCTTTGGTCAGATACCCTTAGAGGAGCAAAGACACTCCTGCATACCTTCAGAGAGGCTTCCACTAACTCAAATGATCAGTAGTTTCAAAAAGAAGAATGAGTTTTGTGAGTTCTCATCAGTTCTGAAACTTGGTATATATAAATTACCAAATGTAAGATTCAGATTTCTTTTTCCTCTTCTTTTGTGGTCCATTTTGAAAAGTTGTACCACAAAATTGCTTGTGTTACAAATAAAGAAAAATATTATTTATTTTTCAGGATACTAGCAATATATCTTCTTTAATTAGAGAAAGCTAAGGGAAAATGCTTACCAACGTTATTGCAAATAAATCTATAAAGTAAGAGAATATAGAGTAATCTGCAAAGAAATAATGAAAATGTCAATTAGTGCAATCCCGTCTGAAACCATCCCTTATTTAATTTGCTGCTCTGTTTTTCCAGTTTTTATTGATTAAGATTAGCATACCAACATAGATAAATGGAATGTGTTTTTATCTAGTTTAAGTGATAAATAAAAGCTATGGGTTCCTGATCAATATTCCGTATGATCTTCTGAAGAAACTATTTCCAGATAAATTCTAAGCATGTTTGGAGAACTGAAAATTGCAAAGATGTCAATTTCCATTCTAATTTCTCATTACTTTTATGGCTTTCCTAATGCAGTGTTGAGGTGCAAACCTGAATGTCATTGTTTGCTTCTTAACTAGGGATTTTAATCACTTATTTTTTGAGTTCTAATTCAAGAAGTTTCCTCAAATATGCTCCATATAATGCTATTTGGAAAACACCAAATATTATTTTATCTCTTACATGTAACAGTAAATATGTGATAATATTTTCTCTTTTTAAAATATGGCCTAATACATTACTTTATTTCTTTGCTATTTGTATTTTGCTTGCATGACTTGGAATCATAGAATAAATTGTAGAATGAATCACAGAATGGTTTGGGTTGGAAAGGACCTTGAAGATCATTTAGTTCCGCCCCCCTTCCCCCTCTCTCCCCCTGCCATAGACAGAGATGCCACCCATGAGACTTGAAAATGAACAAAATATTTTATTATGGGTAAACATATAAAACATAAGTAATCATTTTTTATTTTTTTTACTAATCTGTTTTAAAGAAAATTGAGAGCTAAATTGTGTACTGTCTAACTTAGGCTATGGGAAGGCTGCATCTTTATTATAACATTTGCAAGAAACACCACTGCTAAAGGATTTTGTTAGAAGATACCATCTATAAGATAATAACAGGATACATTCTGGTCTTACTTCTGCACCTTCAGTAGTATCCAAAATGAATTTAACAGTAAATTGCTCACAGTTAAATAACTCACATCTGCAGCCCAGGTTGACTTGGGTATTATGATAGATGAGAACAGGTAAGTGTGGCCTGTAAAGGAATAGGCAGGTGAATCTCACCACAGGGACTGTGACAGGACTGCTATTTCTTTTTGTGGCTAATTAATTTTGAGTGTGGCTTGGTGTTTTTTGTTGTTGTTTTTTCAGTCACTCCTGACTAAACAATCAACAGTTGGAAAAAAAAAAAAAAAAAAAAAAAAAAAAAAAAAAAAAA
>NC_048895.1:67942893-67963663 GCF_011077185.1 Oxyura jamaicensis | reverse complement strand
GGTTTTTTTTTTTTTTGGTTGGTTGGTTGGTTTGGGGGTTTTGCTTCTTTACTTTTCTTTTTTTTTTTTTTTTTTTTTTTAATATATATATAGCTTAGTCTTTGTCTCTAAACAGAAATAAAGAATTGTGCAGTGTCAACATCTATGCTTTTGCTAAATAGACTTGACAATAGGTCTGTAATTAGACATGGCAGTGATGTACCCTCTAACATTGCTTATACAACAGTTCCAGTCTCTGGTGAAGTACAAAGGGAACAGATCACAGAAAGTGGACAGGCCTGTGCACTTTTCATAAAATCCTTTTTGAAACACAATAACTAGGCTAGAAGGGCCATTGGTTTGACCTCATTGGGTATTTTGTATGTTTTGTGACTTACCTTTTCATTACAGTGATCCTACACACACAAGAAAAAGCCTCAAAGTCTTCTATAACCAACAGTGCTTTTCACTTGTTACAAAATAATTCTTCACAGAAGACCTGACCTAGTTTGTTTAAATCCAGCACAGCTTTAGGACTTCTTAGCCTGGCTGAGCTGCTGGTTACTATTCTTCTCTTCTAAACCTGTTCAGAGATGACTGAGCTGTGCACAGGTCTGTATTGTGCTATGCAAAGAGCCGTCAAAGACAGCTATTGCAGAAATAGTAACTATTGCACAATGCCTGGCCAATGTTTTTGCTCACAAACAACTAATTTAGGTTAACACACACAACTCTAATTTCTATTGAGTCTGAAGAAAAAAACATCAGACAGGACCATTAAGGTATTCTGACCAGAATGTTGTCTTTGTTTTTCAAAGATGTGCCATAAAGGCCATTTTTATTTCATGATGCCATTAAAAAAAAAAAAAAAAAAAAAAATCTAACTGCCCATGTTTGCAGTCTTTAAAGATATTGTTTCTAGTTGTGACATCATTCACTGTCAAATCTTTCACAACATGGTAATGGAAACTACTGCATAGTAATTACCATATATAAATCACACACTGATTCCATATAAAGTTGAGAAAGGAAATAATTTCTTCATTTCTCAGAGTTTGAATAAATAACTTTATATATCTAGAAAACCACATTGCCAAGTGGCCTAAACTAGACAAGTTTGCATAAACTGCTCATCTGTGATGCCAGAATTCCTTCCACCTTTCTGAGCAGTGGATTATACATGGACGTGTAAATACTGCAGGCACTTGATAAAGTCTGACATTTTGCATAGTTCTGTAAACCATCTCTTTCACTTTATCACTGTGTATTTAAGAAATGAGCAGAGCTGAAGAAAATGTTTGGGATGTGCTTGAAGATAGTATGGCAATGTTGAGACAAGACTAATGAAGTTAATTAAGTAAATTGAGGGTCTTGTTTTAGCATTCAATAATTTAAATTCAAGAAAGGCATTCAAAAACACTCATGGCAATTCAAAGTCTGGCTAGGTACTTCAGAAGTCATGAACAGAGGGTGAAAAAATATGATCAAACACATGATCTGGCTTTTCAGCACACACCCTGTATCACCCAGCTATTTTACATGGTCTTAAAAGTATCAGGCTTATAAACTGTCCATATGTATTAAGTATATTCAAGTACATATATAAACTATATAAAAAGGTCATCTATCTCTTTCAGTTATGAATTCATATACAGCCTTTTCAGTGATTTACAATAAATATATATATTGGCAATAATGAATCCTTTTCTACCAAAATTGGTTAAAAAATAGCTTTCATATGTAATGCAACAGGTTCCAGGAACATGAGAAATATAAACCAGCCATGCTAGCTAATGAACAGTTATTAAAAGCCCATTTCAGTACAATGGTTACTGCTGGTTCTGGTGGTGTCCTCAAGAGTTTGTGCTGTAATACAGAAAGGAATTACGAGAGTGGGAGAGCGCTGAAACCCCAGTGGATCAAATTCAGATTTCTGAGGTATTCAGCAGAATTTAAGGTTTCATTTTGAAAGAGCTGCTAGCCATTGTGGCTCTAAATACCACTTTGCAAAATGACCTACATGAACAAAAGGAACCCCAAAAGCCTGAATGTCCAGACAGTCTGAAACAGGTCAGCACAGTGAACAATTTCTTACTCGTGTATAGTAACTCAGACTCAGTCAATGCATGAAATAGTTAAAGCTGAGTCAGGCCACAGAAAGGAACTATGGAGACTGAGAAAAATAACCTGCAAGTCACTTCTGCTTTGAAAGAGTTGTACAGAAAGCTCATTACGGAATTGACTGGTGAGGTTTTGTTGATTAGGTCTGGGGCTTGGTTTCCAGCAGCTGGGAAACACCTACCCCAGAAACCTCTCTGAAATAAAGAACGTTTCTGAAACTAGTAAAAGTTATAAGTAATTGCAGTGTTCTTGTTTGTCCTAATCAGCTAGGAGTTTGTGTGGATTTACTTCCCTCAGCACAGCACTACTGTGTCAACAATGTTAGAAGGAACATATGAAATGAACTTGACTTTCAGTAAACAGACAACAAGTCCATTAGGATGGCAGGCAAGAACCCCCTCTAAGTACACTCTACCTTTCCTCTAGAAAAGAATTCATGTAACTCCAACAGTTTTGTTTTCTTTTTTAATCATTATTTTTGCTTCATTAAAATTTACTGTCCAGCTGGGCCATATTTGTTGTTCATAACAATTTGCACTATGTCGCTTTCTTGTTTAGTTAAAACAAGTGGCAATAATAAAATAAGGGCAGGTGAATGTGTTACTATGGTTCCTGTTTATAGCGCAGAATAGCAGGCACAGAGCGAGCACAGAGAATGTAAGGTCACACTCCTTGCCAAGGAAATTTATATATCTATTCCTATTTTGGTTTTAGTCAAATTGTACTTTCTGATCATGCTCTGCTAAAAATGCAAGGCAAGTCATATGACTGTACCTCCAGCTGCATTTTTCACTTCTCTTGTGCTAAATGTTACGTGCCTAGACCCAGGAAAAAAGAAAAAGCATTCCCAAATCATTGGATGCACCAGAAGTGACCTCACTCAAACTTGCTTAAAAATGAAAAATCAGTTTGGATTGTCATTTTGCCTGCTATCTATGATACAGAGAGAAGATAAGAGCTAAGCATTCTTATAGATGCTAATTTATCATCAGCATAGCCTGAATCTGCCTTTTTTTTCTGACCGTGTAAGGAGTACTGCAGGTGCTAGAAAAAAAAAAAAAAAATCAGTAATGAGAGGGAAGCAACACAGTAAGGAAATCTCATTTTTATCACTTCTGCTTGAATATTCTGATAGTCAAGAATACATGAAAATTCTCTTTGTTATAAGCAGTATCAAACTTTTTTTTTTTTTTTTTTTACAAGGCTGGAGATACTGTATTTTCTTTCTTCCCTTTCAGTTTTTAATCCATCTTACCAACACTACCTGTTATACTATATGGAGTCCAAGAAACCTCCAGGAAGAAAAGGTTATTTAAATGAGGATAAGACAGTAAAGTTCCGCACTTTTCTGTCTTATTTTATTTCATTTTTCTTCTTACCAAGGAAAATTAAAAAAAAAAAAAAAAGCCTTTCTCCCTGAAAAAAAATCCACAGACACTTTGGCAAAGAGACAAAACAGTCTGCTGTGGCACTTGCTGGGAATAAATAATCACCCAGCATTATCTCGTGCCAGGATGGGCAATACATAACCAGACGGATTTACCAATCCCTAACTGGCCTCTACAATACAGACCACGTCAAAATGTTTATTAGAAGTGGTTATATATATATAATATGTAATATATATAATATATATTTTTTAATAATATTGATGGCTACTGGCAAAACTGAAATGATTAACAAACGAAAGGCAACAGTTTTGCATGCAGCTTTCAAGCATATATTGGCTAAACTTCCATAGTAGCCCTGTCTTCTCTAAGATATTGCAAAATTTATAGAATATTTCATGTCCTTATATCCTTTTATTTAAGTGAATTTATGGGGTATCCATGCATGCATTGAAAATCAATGTTTTTTTTTAAGTTTATTTACAACCATGCAGAAATCAGCTGTTAAAGAATAACCAGTTTGTTTTATTTCCAAGTCTTACTAAGACTGTTGTGATGAATTGAAGTTTGGAAGCATTATAATAGTTGCTTTTTAAAGAACCTTTTGTTATAAGCCAGTTTCAGATGCTAAAGGCCTTTTAAGGACTTCCCCTTCTTGAGCTCTAGGGGTGATGAAGACACACCACTAAATGAATGCTTGTTATTGTCTGTCAATGGGTGTCTTTGCCTAGCTTTCTTACAGATACTAGTTTACAAATTCAAGACTCAAAAACAGAAAAAAAAAAAATAAATCAGTAATTTCACAAATTCCTATACGTGCATGAGGCAGTGACCCAGGCATTTGCATAATCATGAAATCTGTTTCCTGGAATAGGTTTGCCAGTTTGTCTCGATCTACTAAGTTGGAAATACTTTCTAGAAATAAACTAAAACATCCATTCTCTCTGCAGACATACTGAAGCTAGATGATGCTAGAGAATGTAGATTTATATGCAACACAGATTGCAAGTCTTCCATTCTTTATCAGTTCTGTGCTGGAAACATGAAAAACTGGTAAAAAAGATGGGAGGATACAATAAAAACTTTTCCAATTTCCACAAATATGTACGTTATGGCCATAAACAATCGTCCAACACCAAAGGAGAGAGCTAAATCAAAATGGAAAGATGAAAGAAGTTAAATTTAAATATCAGGAAGAGAATGTGATTAAAACATTGAATTTTAATTAAAGAGACAATATAATATCTTTTTCATCTTCCTTCTTTTACTTTAGTGAAAGCAAGTGTTATATCTTTAAAACACCGTCATTACTGCTGCTCTCATTGTTTCAGTAGGATAATAGAGGTGTGAAATGTATAGGGTGGGTGAAATGGAAGTCTTGGAGGAAATTGTAGCAAGAAATATTCCAACCAGATACAAGAGGAAAAATCATCACCATCAAATTGAAAAGCTTGACTGTAAATAGTCCTAAACAGACTGGTCAAACTTTATTTTTGCCTTGAGTTGGGGCAACTGGTTCAAAAGTTCTTCTGAGGCCTTTTCCAACCTGAGTTTTTTATGACTGTAGAACAGGGTGTCTGTGTGACCTGACAAGAAGCAGATTTGTACTCTTTTCATTGAAGGTCACTAAGGCCAGTGGACTTAGAAGGAAATTTGAGAAAAGATGGCAGAAGTTTTTTGGTATCAAATTAAGAACTTGTCAAACATTTTGGAGGAATGACTTCATCTGAGAGTTCTAAAAGCTCTCCATGTCCACTGTTCTACAAATCTGAGGAAAATAAAAATAATTTAAAACAAACAAACAAAACTTTTGAAAAAAAAAAAAAAAAAAAAAAACAGGTTATGCTGTAACGCACTTTATCAAAGTTAACTACACTAACTACATAACTGATTCTGAATATATAGAAAGATAAGAGGAAGCATACGAGCTGAGACAAATTACTTGCAAAGTATTAATAGCGAGCAGCAATCTTAGATGACTTGTAATAAGACTACTTCTTGAAAGAGAGCAAAGGCCAAGATGAGTTGAATTAGAGTCTACCACTGTTTCTCTTGTGTTCAGAAAATGTCTTTCCTGCAGATTAATTTCTGCAATTAGAAGAATCCTTCTGAACACAACCATTGAAAATGTTGTTTGCCTGAATACAGAAATAGCAACAGCTGGTTAGATTCTGGAAATTAAGGTCTTCAGGTTAGAGAGGAATCTCATAGTTGCCCTATGTTACACATCTTACGGCTGATAAAAGACTCATAACCATATCTGAGACGGTGTTCTTAGCCCTGGGCAGTACAGTGGGCAGATCAGATTGGAGATATTTCAGGTCCAGATGAGATTTAACTGCAAAGCTGCAATATCAT
Source organism: Oxyura jamaicensis (assembly GCF_011077185.1). NCBI lineage: Eukaryota > Metazoa > Chordata > Aves > Anseriformes > Anatidae > Oxyura > Oxyura jamaicensis. The sequence continues at coordinate 67,957,817 of NC_048895.1, read as the reverse complement.
TCCTCTAAAATCAAAATGAATTCAGAGACTAACACCATTTCTGCTGTCTCTTTCCACACTGATAATTTTTGCCAAGACACACCTCAGGAACAGCAGTCAGTGTTATTTCAGCAGATGCTGCCTATGATTGAAGCACACAAAATAACTCTGCATCCTGGCCTGACACAGACCCTAATCATCCTCACTAGGGATCCAAGTAACTGATTCCATGTGATGTCTGCTCTAGTTCTGAATGGTAAACAAGATCAGACAGGGGCAGAAGAACATGACCTGCATAGTTAAACTCTGTGAAACTAAGAAATTCAGTCTGTCCCTTTGCTATATCCATGCCTTTGCCTTTTGCAGTACTTTAGTTACATTTGTACTGAGTAGTGATTTGCTTACAAAGGAGAAAAAAAAAAATAGAGAAAACCACAATAAATCTCATCTGTTAGAGACTCGCCCATCATCCATAACAAGATTTGAAAGTGTAAAGGTAGCTTCCTGGACTCTAATTGACAACTCGGCAACTGGTTAAGCTGAAGGCTATTTGGGGTGGGAGTGATACCTTCCTACAATGTGGAAAGCATAATTGTTATATGAATAACAATAACAAATCATCACAGTGATAACCAGCCTGATATTGCCAGATGCTTCTTCAGCAGATCACCGGAATATATCAGAGAGGGAAATGATTTAAGCCACTACAGAACCCTCAACACTCTACCTTTTGTAACTGATTTTCTTTCACCTTTTCCTCACTCACACTGACTAGCAGTATTGCTGGTAAGACCACTGGAAGTTCACTGTTGCAGGTTACTACTCAGTGAGAAGCAATGCCGTAACTGCCTGCTCCAAACCCACTTAGACCAACAGAAAAGGGACTACGGCGCGTGTTTCGTGACTACTCACGGCTCAGCTTCGATGCTCTGGTCAGCAGCTATGTAGTTGGCAGGGACGTAGCCCTGGAGCTTGCGGCCAGGAGAGACTGACCCTGGTGGCAGGAGGAGCCTAGCATACCACCAGCCCTCGTGGGATGCATCCAGCACTTCAAGCTTTTCCCCAGCTTGAAAGCTCAAGTCCTCCTCTGTGCGAGCCTCATAGCTGAAGAGTGCCACAAAATTGCAAATGTTCACCAGATGCTGGCCAGGCAACGGAGGTAAAGGCTTGCTTTTTTTCTCACTCTCTTTCGCTTCCTCTCTTGTCTGGTTGTTACTGTATATCACAGCAAGGTTGGGAAAAGTTTGGCCAATTTTGTCTTCCTTTTCATCTTCCTTCACTGAGAATAAGCAAGGGATATAGGGCTTCAAGCAGGTGCAGTACTTCCATAAAATGTTTCCCATCCTGTTTCCCTGTGCCTTGCTCTGCTTTGTCTCTTCTTTTGCTTTTCCCAGTTGCAATATCCTTAGACCAACTTTTGCCCCATCAGAATTTCAGCGCTTTGCAGGATTTCTTTCCTTCTTCCTCCTTTGGTACAAAATCAAACAGCTCTTGGCACAGCTGGAAGCTCTTCTCTGAGCCCCACTGAGAGTTCATTCCAGGTGGCTCCTGATTCAAGAGTGAAACCTGAGTATCCAAGTGTGAGAGCAGATGTGGAGGGAATTTTTCACTTCCTCCTCAGAACAGGAAAGCAGCACACAAACTGCCTCTGGGCTAAACTCTTGGTACAGCAGGAGAGAGTGAATCCTCCTCTCCAACAACAAAAAAATAAAATAAAATAAAATCATAAAACCTAATCCGGAGCAGGGGGAGTATTTTCAGTTCTTACTGCGCATGGTGGGGTTCTCTCATCTCTAACTGTCATATGATTAGCAGTGAACCTCGGTAAAATTTATCTTGGCAATGATTAACTGAGCTGACCTGCCTGTTTCCTCAGCCTCCGACGTGAACAGCCTGATTATTTCTTTTTATTTCCTGGTCTGCATTGGTTTCTGTTCACAGGGGAAGCTTCTGTCTGCCCAGAGTCAGCAGACGCCCTCACCTGGAGCACACCTGCTGCTTCTGTACTATTACACACCCACTTTTTTTTTTTTTTTTTTTTTTTTTTTAAGCTGCTTTTAGCACTTCTTATAAGGAAGAAATAAAATATTTCAGTCCTTATTCTGTATTTTAAGGAAATAAAGTCTCTAGCCAAGGAATTGCTCTAGGTGGTTGGTTAATTGTACCACCAAAGTATAAAATTAATGGCTTTTTTTTTTTTTTTTTTTTTTTTTTTTTTCCCAGCCAGAGAGCAAGCCAATGGAAGCTAATCTAGCCAGTATGCTTGCTTTTCCAAAGCACCCATAAACTGGTATGCAGACAGAGCATAGGAGTCTGGATGCTGCTGTGGCAAAGCAGCCTGGGGAGCCGTCTGCCACATCCCAGCAGTGAGGCCCCAGCTTTATAACAGCTGGAAATCACCAGCCTCAGGGACACGTAATGCTGAGCAGGAGCAGGAAGCACAGGAGATAGCCTGGCTGTACCACATGGTGGCATTTCAGTAACAGGCAAGCTGTTACAGATAAGAGGTCAAACAAAACCCACTCATGGGTGCAAAACTTCCGGGTGATAAAGAAACAGACTCCCATTTGTTATTATTTTTTTTTTGGGGGGGGGGGGGGGGGGGGGGGGTCAGGAATAAATGATATCTTCCTAAATGATTCACATGTGTATCAGCTCCATTTAGAGTTCCTGATTTCTGTTGCTTTACAATATAATAATAATAATATTATTAATAATAATAAACTTAAACCAAACCCACTTTTTTTCACTATGTCTCTCAGCCTGTCCTTTTAATGATGAGACCAGTGGCACAGGCAGAAGCTGAGCGATGCAGTGGGGACTGCTGGATGACTGAAAGAAGTCTCCACTGAAAGCTTATCAGGTGCATCTCCATTGAAGAGGAATCAGGAACTGCTTTCTAACTCCTCTTCCACAATGGTGCAAACAAAACTGAATAAAGCAGAAAGGACCATACACATTAACTGATCATTAAACCTAATAATCTGTAGAGAACTCTTTGGGACTGATGGGAAAAAAAAAAAATGGCATATTAGTTTTGCAGATTATGAAAATCATATTTAGTTATGAAGTATGACAGGAGATGATTTTTCCCCACAGCAAGTATTAATCGTTACCCACATCAATAAAAACACACATATCCAAGAGATATTTACCTTCCTTAAGTCTGGTAGACAGGAAAGGCCTGTGTTGAAAAATAAACTATCTTCATTAGTCTTGTTTCAAGAATTATTTAAATTCAGCAAGGCCAGGGAATAACAGAAAAGATGTATTAAATCATCTCTGTTTATTCAATTGGCACATTTGACAGATTTTCCTGTAATGTTTCATGGTTCTGGCATGTTCTGGACGATGGAGATACCTACATGTACAGAAACAATCTCATGCACTGCTCTTTTCAGGATCAACACCTGTCTTTACACTCAAGTACCTGCATACAAATCACATTGTGTTCACTTATATAAATATATATAGCCATAGAAGAATGGTGTTTAAACCTACAAATGTTTGTATATATATATATACATATAAATATTTGCATATAAATATACATGTATATATATATATGTTTGTGTATATATATCCATATATATATATATACATAAATATATATATGTTATATATATATAACTTATCTCAAATAATCAGTGGCATTAAATTAATGTTCTCTCCCAAGGTATGGCCCTTTACAAGACCAGGAAGATTTTTGCTGAAAGAAGAGATCACTAACTGTAAATCAGATTACTTTCTTCCCAACCAGCTCTTCAGGATCAGTCCTATTTATGTAACAGGTAGTCTCTTAAAAATCGCCACAGGTTTCATTAATCAGAATCAAAACCCCAGAAAGAGAGCGTGAGAGAGAGAATAATGAGGCTGCTGAGAACTGCTGACCCAGCCTCAGAGATGTGTGGGGCAGGGCTGTGCCTCACTACATATGGGATGAGCTGTGGTGGAGCACTGGCTGCACAAATGTCTTTGTTCGCACCCTCATGATTTTATTGAGGATTCTCTGCATTTCTGAAAATAAAGCAGCTCTCTTCATGTTTTAAAGACTTTAAGTCTTTAAAGTGAGAAAAAAATGTATATATAATAAAAATGTTCTTGCTGGTTTTACTGAAAAAACATAAAATCTGAAAAATCCCATAATCCTAATTTTCATGTTCACGGTTTGGAACAAGAGGATAATCATGTATATTCAGCAGCTTTTCAATATAAACTATTGCCTAAGTCTTTTGCACTGGTATTACATATAGTTTAACAGAATAATCTTTACAGCACCTATTTCTGCTTATAATTTATTTCTTTTGCCTTGCAAAAGAAAGCCAAACAGATCTGTATTGATTACTGGTCCTCTGTATATTTACTTAATCTATTTTGGAAGCTGACTGTCAAGACAAAAATTGTCTAAATAAGTAAACTACTGGCTGTAAAGTGAATGTGAAAGACTTAATGAGATATGTTGATGAATTTTATTAGCAGAAATGCTTTGAGAAAGACACAAGAGTCTCACCTCATTCTTATAACCAACAATAACTACAGAGAAAGATGAGTATATTATGACCAGAGATGGAACATTTACAGTCTGGATACCAGAATTCTGGTCCCCATATTAATATAAAAAATCATTAATATTACAAGTAATTTCTTGAAATATACAACATCTTAAAACAAAGATGGATCGTTTACAATCTGTGTATGACAGGATCACATAAACTTCAATCAAGCAGTACATTTCCCCATCAAACTATATAACTCCCTATCAACGTTAAAGTAGATTTCCTTGTTCTATAAAGAAAAAAGTCCACACTAATGATGTAAGTTTGAGGATGACAGATATCTGGAGTTACTCTTTATATTCTGTATGTTGCTTACAAAGCCCCATATAAGTGAGACTCTTGCAAGGAGTCTCACCCTTGCATAAAAGATTCATTTGCAGTCCTCCAAATCCATTAAATCAAATTCTAATTAACTTAAGTCAATACTCTTTAGGCCTTGTTTATTCTACAAAACAGTCATGATTAAACACAGTAGTGAAATATATTTCTCTTAGTCGCCTGAATGGACAGAAAAATAATGTGCTAATATGATATGTTCTAGTAAGCCTAGTGCAAACCTAACCTGAACCACATTAATCGAAGTGCTCTTGGAACAAGGTACTGCTCTGCATGGATTAAGGTATCAGACAGTTGTATTAAACAAGTACAGATCAGACTTGAATCCATGATATATCAAAAGTCTCCTTTTGACAGAATTTTTATTTGTATTCCATGGTTTCAAAAACTATTTTGTATAAGTTTTCATTACAAATATTTCTATGTTTATTGAATTGTATGTGCTCTGTAAGGAGCCATTGGTAGAATACATATTACCTTGCAGATTTAGAAAAAAAAAGAACCCTCCTGAAACTTATAAATATGCAGCTCCATATTTTAGAGACAGGGAGTGAACATCACTGAGTACCAGGCTTTGATACCAATAATACATGATGTTTAACACAATTCCCCTATGCCATGCAGAGAAGAATTACAGTCAGAACTGTACTCTCTCCTGTGGAAAATGAATATTCCAAGACAATATCAACCAACAGTTTTGTTAAGAAATATGAATAGGTTCAAATAGGAAATTGAAAAAGAGAGCTTTTTGTCCTATTAATAATACAAGATAATAACAGAAACACATATTTCTTTCTGCAATTGTTTCAAATTTTGTAAACAGAAGTAACTCCACATGGAAAACCAAAGAATTAAGATATAAAATGCAAAAGTCATAATTACATAATGTATGAAACTGTTCATAGCATCACTTTCTACATGTTATAATCTTTTTCTAGTCATTAGTTATGCTGTCACATCAATATGTATTAATCTAAATATTTGCCATAATGCCATAATGTATGTCTTTTAGAAAAAAACTTTCTAATGCATTATGATAAAGCAAGTTGAATTTTCCAGCAAGGTAAAATATTCAAATAACATGATCTTTAAAGAAATCAGATGAATAGCTAATGCATACTGCTCTGAATCTATGCTTGGGAAATAGTTTAAATGATTAAATATTTTAAAGTAGTGCTGTTTTTTTTTAAAGTAACAAATAGAAATGAAGCACAGTGATTTTTTATTACAGCTGTCTTTTTTAGCAACATTCTTTTCCATTTCCACAATAGAATTGAACACATTACCACCACTTGGTAGCATTTTTATAATCATTTTAATCGGCACATCCATTTTGTTTCTGTAATTTGCAAATTGCCATTCTTTTCAATGAAAATAAATCACATGTGTAATCTTACTCTTGACAAAATTGTTTACTTTTATTGATTAATCATGTTCCTGGTTTTCTATATTATCTCAAACCATAGATCTACAAAGATATAGAGTTATATTTGAGTCTGTATTTTTGAACCTTAAATCTTTCGCATTTCTAATGAGAAAACTCTGGATATTTGTTTTCATAAGACTGATGCAGTAATCCATCTCTACTCCAGAAACTGTTAAAAGTACATTTTCAAGTGCTTTGGTGATGAGGGCTGCTTATTTATTAGTCGAATTGTGGCCTAAAACAGGCTACATCTGACACCAAGGAACACAGAGGAATAAGACTCTGTCAAAGAGTGACAAAATGGAGACTTTCTCTATTTGTTCAATCAGATTTCACTCTGCTTAAATGTAGTGCGAGTGTTGCCATTATCTTCAATGGGACCAGACCTGAGGCATTATTTTTCATTTTATCCTACATTATTTTAAATGATATACAGTCTATAGTGTTAAAAATTTAAGTTAATTTCATTTCTATGAAGCAGCCTTTCTGAATAAATCCACATTGTAGATTTCAAAGGCATGAAAAATACAATGCTTTCAAATCTGTCTCTGGGTGGGAAAAAATATGGTAAGTGAGTGACAAAGAACTATCAGTGAATATGTCTGTATCATTCTTTAAAGTAAATTTATTCCAAAACTGATCCTGTTATGGACAGTTTTTAAATAAAGAAGTGTATATATTTATGGTGATTTTATCATGAGTCTAGATAATTTCTGATATAACTCTATTAATGTCTGTATGCTATGCCACAGATGACTTATGAGCATGACTTACCATCTTCATCTTCAGAAACTGGAACTGCATGAAGAGAAATACAGAAGTCCAAAGAGGGATGGATGGAAAGGAATAGTGTATTAAAGTACTGAACACATCATTTCACCTGTGAATGAGAAAGGTTTTTTTGTTTGTTTGTTTGTTTTTCCAAAAATAAAATCAGCAGCCTCTCCTGACTTCTGAAAGTGAGAAAGGCAATGCCTTACAATCAGATAAAAATTACCATTAGAATATATTCTTATACCACATAAAGGAACACAACTTGTACATTACTTTAAATGACTGAAATATTAAATGTAAACATAAAAGAAAAATACTAGCTGTTAATTTTACTTTTATTAGTCCTGCTAGATAAACTGTACTTATCCTTCCACACTACTGTAGATAGTGCACACACTGGGATTGTGCACACACTGGCTAAAATCTCTCTCCAGGAAAAGGGCTGGGTCTATAATAATTTCCTATGGTTTGCCAGAATTAACACTGTGCACCATCCATCCACCTTCCACACTAGGTCAGAGTGCCTCATAGAAACTTCAGGATGTGCACCTATATCTTTTTATATAAAAAGGAAAGGGCAAGCAGAAGAGGAGGTTATAATCCTGGGGTTTACTTCAAATCGAAGCAGCCAGGGAAGCAGCAGCCAGGGCATTTGTTAGAAAACAATCCTAAACCCCATAGTCATAGGCCAAAGGCACGATTGATTTGAAAGTGGTTATCTTAACTACCCATCTTAAGAAGCAAAGGTACAAACTTAAGGTCCATGAATGTCAACATTTAGGAGATCCATTTCTACATTTATTTCTTCCATTTATCCAGTATAAAAAACCTTAAAATTGATTTCATTTTCTTGGTGCGTTTTGTTGTTTTTTTGTTGTTGTTGTTTTTTCATATTCTGAAGTCAGTGACAATATTCTCATTGGTTAAAGTTCATCTTTCACTCTTACTTCTTGTATCATCATTATTTGTACCAGGTTTTTACTTATGTTTATAATAGTCTTTTAGTAAAAGTAAAGATATAGTATGTGAAGTTATTTCTGTACTATGTTTGGGCCTCACAGGCCTCAGTCTGGTGTCAGTTTTCTGTTTGCTCAAAATATAAAGTTTTGCAAATATAATGATAAAACTTGAAAAATAATAATAACAAAAAAATCTTACTTCTTTCCTTTTGTTTCTGCATTCTTCTCTCCTTCTCTCCTTATATATTCTTTATATATTTTCCTACCTTTTTTCTCGCCGCAGTATTCTGTCTTTGACAGGTGTGTAGTAAGATGCTGTGCAAAAGACATTACCCAAAATGGAAGACATTGTTTCTGTAAGCTTAAGGAAAAGAGATAGGAAGTAAGCATCCCTAGTGATGTTCACTTTCAGCACTTGCATTACAGGTGTTTGTTGCTGTAGACAAAACAATTGAACTTCTGGGAAAAAACTTCCCAAATTCATATTTGTCTCTCTTTGTTTGCAGAGCTTTAAATTCCCCCTCTCTCTGAGAATAGCATGAGGCTCAACACAACATAGGTAAATCTGAACATAATTTTTTCCTCATTTTCTGTGAGATGACAAAGACTTACACAAGATCAGACTAAAAATAATTTAAAAATCACATCAATATAATGGAATCTTTTGGATACTTAGTGTATACTTAGTTTTAAAATATACTCTTCTAGATCTTTTATTTTGCCTTCTTATCAACATCCAACATACCTTTTTATCCTTTTATCAGATCATTACTAGACACCCTCTACAGGCAGAAGCAGAACAGTAAATATCAGATTCAATTTATATTCAGAATAAGCTCTTACATTTGAGATTTATAAGCATTACTATTAGCATTTTGTTATTACAGCTCCAAGGAACATCACTCTCAGTGTCCAGTATGAACATCACTCTCAGTGTCCAGTAATGAACACATACAGAAGAAAATCTTTCTTAAATAGATCATTCACTGCTTAATAAAGATGACTTATTAATTAAAAATAAATAAATAAATAAATAAGAAAGAAAAAAAGACCTTCCTACTCATCACAGTGCTAGATTAGAGTTTGATCTTGAAAAACTTAATGTGATGATGGTTGTAATGAATTAACTAACTTGTGTATTATTTTACACAGACTGCTCTGTTAAATTACTGTGTGTTCATTACTACAGCTCTAGTAAGTACTAAACTGGAGCAATGTGTTTAGTTTTTGATCTTGTGTTCCAGAGGAGAAAAAAAAAAAAAAAAAAAAAAAAAAAGACCAATTTGATAATGGATAAATATCATCCACTTTCAGAAAAATACAGAACTCCTTAGCTTTTAAAGGCCTCAAAGAACTGGACAAAAAGAGACTGTAGGAAAACATATACTAACAGTCTTTATGTAGAGAAAAGGTTGGTGCACAATTATATGGTTCTCATATCTGTTAGGAATAGGACAAGATGTAACAAAAAAAAAAAAAAAAAAAAGGTGCAATAGAGCAAGAGAGACTTAATTTTTACATGGATGGAATGGGAAAGAAAACACATGGTGTTCTGAGTGTAAGGACTGTTAAACACTGGAAGAAATTACCTCAGTGGCTCTTTGCTCCTTTTTAAGAAGTTAGACAACTATTAGGGATGTTTGTAGTCTGATTGATCCTGCCCCAAGGCAAGAAGATGACTGTCTTTAGGTCTTTGCTAGTTCTATTATCTTTAAATCTGTAATTTACAGTTGTGGCATTTCCCACTGGCTGTTCAATAACTCTGTCCTTTGTTGCAGGCTGAGAAATGCATCAGATTTTTCTTTTAAGCAATCATTAGCAAAAGTATCAGGCTTGAACCACATGTCTGTAATGTACTTGAACAACTTAAAAATTCTTCACTCATGAAGAAAATGAAGCCATAAGAGATTAAGATATCTGCACATGACTACACCATAATGAAAGGGAAATGAGCACAGAGAACTTAGATGTCCTACTCCAAATTTTATGCTTAAAACTGGGGAAAAAATAAATGGTATGTTGCAACGAAACATAGAAGAAATAGGACAATGTCCCACATATAGCAGCTGCATAGTCATCTTGCCATAAAGTAAATACAGATCTACTTCGGAAGCATAGTTGCCAAAAACTATATTTTCAGAACAATTTCTTTTGACTAAATGTAGCATCCATCCAGCTCAAAAAGAAAAATCTTTCTAAGTATCTCTGGACAACTACTCAGAATTTTTAAGAATACAGTCACTAAAAGTATTACAATCAGTCTTGGCTATTAATCTCCCTGAAAAATTATTGATTTTCATTTCCTGCTTTCATGTTGTGTGGGAACAGTCTAAGTTAGATTACAAGATCTGAGAGGGGGGATAAGGACAATAATCAGGCTTTTGAAGGTCCCCAATGTACGCAGAAAGATTCTGAGCACCTGGTGGAATACTGTCTGCTTAACCTTTTAACAAACCCATGGTTTTAGTTTTCGGAATCTTGTTTCTTTAGAAGTATCAGTCTTGCTTCCAGTAAGACAGAGAATGTAACCAGTGTAGTACTGAGGTGCTGGATGTAATCAGATGTCCCACCTGAAGGAGGATGCCAGAGACTGTATGTACCTGACTCCACTGAAAAAGTAAAAGTGCCCATATTTTGTGCCATATAAAAAAGCTACTAAGCAATCCAATAAACTGTAAAGTTTCTGAAAACACTATAATTCAATCAAATCTTAAGCCCTGATCACTAGTCAAGTATATTCTCCGGGCTTCTCTGTCTGGAGGCAAGGCACCTCATGTGTCACAAAGGGGTGCCTTGGAAATAAGGTAGCATTTTCCTAAGCATTTAAAGGTCTATTAAAGAAATACTAATAATTAATGACTTTTTTTTTTTCAAAACAAATGCATTTTAGACAGTTTTCTTTCTCCTAGACAACCAGAACATCCTTGAAGTGAATTAGTATTGTTAGATCTATGTCTATTAACGCATCACTCTAAAAAAGAGTCAGAGGTCTACTTCTCTATATTCTTGGACTATTCCTCCAGTGGAAACTTCTTTGTTTTGACTTATTCTACTCCAAAAGTATTATCTTACAGCCACAATTCTGGAATGTTCTTCACTTTTGTGTAAGAATGTGCTACTTGTCTAAAATAAAAGTGCCTCATTTGTTCAAACTGTTCTTTACTTTTGTGTATCACTATTGTGAATCTTTCCACAGTATGAGAGGTCCTTTCCTTGTTTTAATTAAACTTTTATAACCATTACATAAATACACAAATGGATGCAAATGCATAGGGGGAAAAAAAGAAACAAACAAATGACAAACTGCTTACACAGACTTGGGAAAGTAAAACCTGAGTTTGAGGAAAGTAAAAGAGACCCATGTGACGATCATTAAAAGTTAATGACAGGGACGTCCCATTGCATTGTACTGCTGCCCCCTTACGGACAAAGAAAATGAAATGTCGGAGTCTGCTCACAGGCCTAAAACTGTATGAGGTGAGCTTTAATTTTAGGAATTTTGGCATGGTTCTCATGCCTCTATGTATGCCACTGGAGTCGGCCTGGTTCCTTTCACACTCTGGGGCATGTTAGTACCCCTGCCCTCTGAAACTACAAAATGGTGGGAGCCCCATCTGCACTGAAAGCAGGAAAAGGCACAATGAAAGCCAAAATGACCTCTGCACATTCAAAAGTACCGGCCGGGCACATCAGGTCATATCTCACACATGTCCCTGCCCGTCACAACTGATGCAGGCCCACCAGCCCCAGCCTGGGCTGCACTCAGCTGCAGGCCAACCAGCTATGTCTCCTTGGGTGGGACAGGATGGGATGCTCCACTGTTTGGCTTGAATCTGTGTCTTTTCCCAATGGATCATTACTACATATTTAGAATATAAAAGTAATTACTGTAATAAAATAAATTAACCATGGAGAAACCTAAAGTGTGGGTTAGGACCTGGTAGCCCCAAAGCTCAGCCTTGCTTATGTGGACATTCCATGGTACCATCAAACTTCAGAGATGAAAAAGTAATCCGAAAAGATACTGTTAACAGATTAAGATTCAATTATTTGGGAGGATTTCAATTAAAGACAGCTCCATTTTGGTTCTGAGAAAGGTGCTGGTGTGTTCTGTCAAGACATTTAATAGACTCATCTGAAAGGAAGAAATTGTGAGACAAAGCAAAGCTTTTCAGGAAACAGAAAGATAAATAAACCTTGGGGGTTGTGAAGAAAAGTAAACCATGCTGGAAGATTCCTGTTATCAGGTTGGTGCTGTGAATGCTGAAGATGAAAGTAACATTTTTTCATTTCTCCTTTTCTTTTCCCAGAAATGAAAACCAATTATCTTCACCAAAATTGTCTATATTTTCTATTGTCATCGTTCTAATTTAATCTTCAGCTTCAAGTATCTGAAATTTAACTTGCTGAATTGTTCCATTTGAGTTCTGTTCCTCACAGTAAGACACTTAAAAATAAATTTGATTAGTGCTTTTGTGTTGTAAATTCCAATATACTTTCTCATTACTAATATAACTGTGCAGTACTCACAAAATCTGGATGTTTGTGATTGCTTTTAGTTGATAGTGAGTACAGTGATCAATGAATATATGATATTGATTACCTATCCAATTGTCTCAGTACTACTGTGTGTTAAGAGGGTTTGGAGGTGAATTTTCATATAAAATGTTTTACAGGCATGGCAAGCTACATTATAAATTTAGAAAGCTATGATCTAAACAAAATTTTGTAAGCTGCATGAGACTAAAAAAAAAAAAAAATCCTTCTGGAATAGGAGAATTCTCATAATGGATTGTATTCTTATAATTTTCATGTCAGGCGAACTTTGAGTTAATGTGAGGGTAGTGTGACATGCTTGTGGCTGAATACATGAACATACTGAAGTCAATAGAAATTTGTCACCATTTACTTCAGTGGGGCAGGAATTTGCTCTGTATTTCCCAAAGTGAGCAGCTTTTTGAAGAAAAATTACCTTGTGCTCAGAGTACTCAAGGTGCTGCCTGATCTTGATGGCTGTAATCGGGGTTGTATGAAAGATACTGGATGAACCTCTCTTGCTACATGCTCAGGTTTCACACCTTCACACCTGTTAATTTAAGGAATTCATACATACATGTAAATGCATATGCATGTACGTATTAGAGTATATATGCATATATATTTAACATATCTAAAACTTGTATGAGTCTTTATGTATATATACTGAATGGTATATAAATATATAATATATGGAGTATTTGTAATACATGGAGTACATATATACACATACACAGCAGCATTAGAAAGTATATTAATGTTTGTGAAAGATTCCGAGTTCCTTTGAAAGAGGCTCTTATAATGAGGTCTGAGGTAAAATTATGCAATCCTTGTCTTTCTTCTCCGACACTCAAAATGTTCATCTTGCTCTACTATTATTGTTAGTGAATTTTATTCCTAATTTCCATTTTCCTGTCTAGTCTATTTCCTACCTGAGCATAGGAAACTGAATTTTGGTGTATAAATACATTGTTTCTCACTCAATTATTTGAATGCATTTCCAAAAGCCTTTTGCTTTGGAATAAAAAATAAATAAATAATAATAATACTACCATAATTGAGCTGTCCTGCAAAATATATATATATATTAAAAAAAAATCATAATTTGATATGATCAAAACATAATATTGGACATCTATTTTCAAATCTCTGCCCTCTTGCTATGGTTATGCACCTCAGCCTACCCAACCTGCAAAGCAAATGTTTCATTAAAATTTCTCTCACTCCAAATACAAATTCTATTTGTAGCCATACAGAAAATAAAATAAAATAAATAAAATAAAATAAATAAAATAAAATAAAAATTTTTTTTCTTGCAGTAGCCTGAACTATACTTTTTCCTCTTTTGTGACTCAAAACAGCATTTTGATGACATTATTGGTCGAAAGAGAGAAAAGAATTATAGACAGGAATGAGGATCTGCGAACAAAATTCAAGCCCAGCTATTTAAGCATCCGGAGCCTTGGCCTCAGCTAGGCAGCATATCCTAGTTCAGCCACAGAGAACAGACTTAAGTTTATGCAACTTTCATCTGTTTATTTTCTCCAAATGCGGTAATTCCTTACAGAGAGCACCTTCTATACAAAATTGCAATAGTGATATTTGTTGAGAAGGTACCCATCAAAACAATGTTACCTGGAGGTAGACTACATTGTTATAGTGCTTTGTTTGTTTGTTTCTTTTTGATTGCCAAAGTTGCCAAGAAATACGATGGTAACAATTAAAAAGGTTTACTTTTTTTTTTTTTTATTGTTTTCTTAGAGCTGAGTGTTTACTGGCTAGTGTTGCTTATGCCCTGCCGGGATGCCGGTGAAGAAGCAGCTTTCCTGTTTGCCTTCTAGCAGCGCCCTTAGGGCCCGGCGCTGCCTGGCCGCAGACCAACGTGCCCTAACTCCTGCTGAAGCACCCTGCTGCTCAACAGATCACCCTCTAAAAGACTTTTGCTGGCACTTCTGGCCAGCTGCAGCTACCACCAACCCCAGCAGGAGCTCCCACGTTTATTTCCAACCCTCAGAGTCTCGGCGGGAAACGCATTTTTAAAACTCGGGCGCCCAAACACGCCTCCGGGACAAGGGCTCCGCCTACGCCTTTCCGCACCCGTCCCTGCTGCCGGGGGCTGCCGAGGGGCGCGACCGCCCCGAGGCCAGGCCCCATGCAGGCGAGGGCAGCCGGGCCGAGCCGAGCCGAGCCGAGCCGGGCTAAGCTGAACCGAGCCGGGCTGAGCCGAGCCGGGGCGGGGACAGGGCGGGGAAGGGGCGGGGGTGCTGCGGTCGCACCGCCCCGCGCCGCAGGAAGCACCGCCCGTGCCCCTTCCTCCTCCTCCTCCTCCTCCTCCTCCTCCTCCTCCTCCTCCTCCTC